>NC_040908.2:102691389-102790556 GCF_004126475.2 Phyllostomus discolor | reverse complement strand
CCACCTAGCTTTTCCTTGAACCCATCAGCGTGCCCTGTCTCAGGGCCTTTGCCTTGGCTGTACCTCTGCTTGAACACATTCTCAGGTATTCAAGTGGTCTGTTCCTGCTCCTCCTTCAAGTCTTTTCCTTAGCGACAACATGTCAATGAGTTCTAACCAGACTATCGTAATCAACACAGCAACTGGCTGACTCCTCCTCCCCTGCACTCTTCATCCCCCATCCTGTGTACTCTCCCCACCCCTATAATCTCTGTCATCTTCTTATATGCTTTGTTTTAAAATTATATTTATTACCTATTATCTGTCTTCTCTGAGCAGAAATGTAAGCCCCATGAAGGGAGTGCACATTATTTTGTTGACTGATATATCCAGAATGCCTGAAACAGCATCCTCGTAGTGCTACATAGCAGGGGATCAGAAAGTACTTTTTTCAATTAATACATCTATAGGGACTACTTAAATGTCATGATATTTGCCATGTAAATAATCTAGGCTATAATAAGGTATGTACAATATGTTTTCATATTTATAAATATAAATATAAGCATTAAAATATTAGAAGTTTATAAGCCAAAATATTAACAGTGCTTAGCATCAGGTGGTAAGATTACAGATGATTTAATTTTGGAATGTTTAGTATTTTTGAAATTTTCTTTTATTTGTTTTTTCTCCCCTTTCCTTCCTTTTCTTCCCCTCCCTTTTCCATTTTGCTTGCTTTTCTTGTTTTTTTGAACTCAGGCATTCATTTTGTTCATTGTAGCCCTCAGTTGAGGACACACCATCTTCATTAGTCTGTGCATGACTCTACTTATAATTTTTATCACTGTTTTCCTCTTTAACCCAAACTGCAGCTCAAATACCCTCCCTGGCCTAATGTATTTAGTATTGTTCTTCCAAATGTTCATAAAATATGCATGAATCCTTGAAAAATATATAGTGTTGTTTTGTGTGTGGACTTTATTTTTTTTAATACATGGCCTTGCACTTTACATTTCATTCTGTATCTTGCTTGTTTGACTAACACTTCAGTTTTTGTCCAGGCTGCTGTACAGGTGGGCAGTCTAGTCTACCACTTCTCACTGCTGAGGCCTTGATTTAGAGACACATCTCCCCGTCCTATTCACCAGGTTGTGAACGAAGGCCACCCAGGCCGCTGCTATCCCTGCTCTCACAAATAGTTCATTGGTGGGTGTCCTACTACAGGTCTATGGACTGTGCTCAGAGTTAACGCCCAGGAGTGGAATTACAGGGGTGAGGGCATAGGCGTTCTTACAGTGCAGCCAGATTTTGCTTCACAGTGGTTGTGGCAATTAACACTCCTACCAGCTGTAATCATTTTTCCTATGCTTTTACCAGCACTTAATATTACTGAAGCTTCTAATTTCTGCCACTTTGACAGGTATAAATTTGTATCTTGTTTACATGGGTATTTTCCTGATTTCAAGAGTAAATATTTCTTTGTATTCTCTTAGCTACCTCAGTCTCCCCTGCTGTTAATTATCAACTTATTTTCTTCACCTGTGTTCCTTATTATTTTCTTGTTGAATTGCAGGAATTCCTTGTATAGCCCACATATTAATCCTTCCTGAGTTTCCTATGTTGCATATACCTTCTCTGTCTTTCAGTTTTTCTTTGCCCCTGTTTTTGATGTCCCACATTGAATATAATTCTTTAATTTTAACGTAGTCACACCTGTCCACTTTACCCCTCATGTTTATGCCTTTTGATGTTGTTTGTGATATTCTTCCTCACCTTAAGGTTGCAAAATATTCTATTGTTTTTATAGTTTTACCTTTCTCATTGCGATCTTAAATTTATTCAAAGCTTAATATTGTACATGACTTATATCAGACACAATAGGCTAAATTATCCTTTAATGTCCTTTAAGTCCTTTAAAGGAGTCCTTTAATGTCTCTTAAAGCAACAAAAGTTTACTTCTTGCTCCTGCTTCATGTCCATCACTGCTGGATGGAGGGGCTGTGCTTATGGCCATGACTCTGATGGCCAGGCTTCCCGAGGAGTCATTATCTTGAACTCTGTTGGTTGCTATGTTGAATGGAAAAAGATGTTTGAAATGTTTTGCACAAGCAATTAAATGTTCTAGCACAGAAGAACCACATGTCATCACTCACAATTCACTGCCCAGAACTAGTCATGTGGCCCACAACCTACTGCAAATGGGCTAGAAATTGTAACCCCTCCTTTCTTTATCTACACACATACTCCATGTGTCCAGTAGATAAAGAACTGGAAATATGTGGTAGAAGGTATTGATCATGAGCTCCTGATGAGAAACAGAATCCATCTTTATTTCCTTCCACAGAGTATATCAGTTTTCTCCAAATCCTTATTTAATAATTCATTATTTTCTTGCTAATGTATGATGCCATCTCTATTATACCAAGGACAGGTTTCTGGATACGTATTCAGTTCCATTAGCTGCCATCTCTGATCAGTTCTCCCCTCCTGGTGCCACAGTGGCTTTGTCCGACAGCTGGTGGGGTCCCTACTTTGCATTTTGTCAAAATTCTTAGCTTCTCCTGTGTACTTTTTTCCTCCATAAAAACTTGAAAATCAGTTTCCCAAGTTTCCCAAATAATCCTTTTAGGGTTTAATTAAAGTTGCATTACATTTATAAATTAATTCAGGGAAATTGTCATTTTTAGAGTGTTAAGTCATTCCATACATGAATATGACATTCAGTTTTTCTTGTATATCTTTCATAGAGTCTTAAATTTTATTAAGTTGTTGTTCTGTTTTTGCTAGATTATTTCCTGGATAGAGCATAGATTTTAACATAGCTGTTAGTATTTTATTGTTTAATGTTTTACCTACTTGTTAATTTTGTGTATAGAGGACATAATTTTGATGGTATTATATATGGAAACATTGAATTGTCTCTCTTTTCTGAAGAATTTTGATTATTTTGGTTTTATTCTATCTAAATGATCATCAGCAAATAATGATAATCTGGGCTATTTTCTTTTAATCCTTATACCTGTTGTTATTTTTCATCTTGACTTTTGGCCAGTCCTCCAGGACTATGTTGAGCAAGTATTGGGGGCAGTAGGCACCCTTCTCTTATTCCTAGTATAATAAAAAATGACTAAAGTTCCTCCACATGTGTTGTATGGTGACAGCAGACTCTCTTTCTCTCAAAGACTTTATGGAAGATTGGCATAACCTACCCTTTGAAATGGACCTTTTGGCAAAACAAATGAATAAAACTATCTGGCCAAGTATTTTTTCTATGAGAAGATTTATAAACCTTTTTTTTTCATTGTTTTAGTAAAAGATATGAAGACTGTGTTCTGTTAGTTTCCTTTAAATATATTTTTGAGATATTGACACACAGTGAAGCGCCCAAATCTTAGGTGCACTGACTTTGGTGAAATTCACAAATGGGTGAGCTAATGTAACCCGCATGCACCTCACAAAGCAGCGAAACCTTCCAGCATCCCAGGAAGTTCTCTGTTTTTGTCAGTCAATCCTAACCTCTCCCGAGGGTCAACTACTGCTCTGATTTTTCCTTATATATTGCTTTTCCAAATCATAATGCTGATATAAATGGAATCAAAATATATACTCTTTTGTGCTTGTTTTTGTTTTTGGCCTGGAATAATGTTTTCTACATTAATCTATGTTGTTTTGTATACTGGTAGATTATTCACTTTCATTTTTATATAATAGTCTATGAATATATTTCTAGATTTGAGCTACCATGAAATAGAGCTGCTACAAATATTCTTGAATAAGCTTCTTTTATATTTATGTTTTATTTACTTGGGAAAATATGTAGAAGAGGCCATAGCATAGATAGGTATTTAATTTTATGAACAATTTCTATGTTGTACAAGAGTTCTAGATATTCCAGCTCCTCATCAAGATTTTGTGTTGTCAGTCTTACTAATAGTAATTATTTTAGTGGTTTTATAGTTAGTATCTTATAAGAAATTTATTTTCTTTGTAATTAGTGTTGTTAAGTACTTTCTTTTTCGGTGAAAAGTCTGATTTGTTTAATACTTATATGCATTTTTAATTGGATATTTGTCATTTTAGGAGGTCATCTGTAGGACATGTAAATATCATATAGTCTGGATAAAAATTCTTTTTCAGATATATAATTTACAAGTACATTTCCCCTTTGATCTCATATTTCCATGGGATTATAGGTTTCCCTGGCCTCTTTAGATGGGTTGTGGCCTGGGTCCCGGCTTGTTGCTTTTGTTACTTTAGGGACTGAGATTGAATTAAAGCAGCTCATGCAGGGCCTGGTGCTTGGTGATAAAGTCGGTGTCCTGCTACTTTCATTCCTCATTCTCATCAATGGATCATCCCCTCAAGGACCACTCCGAAATTCTGTTGCAGACTCTGAGCATTTCTGAGGGCTGCTGCTGTGTCTGTACTTTTCTGATATCCCAGCTGGGGAGGATGGAAAGGAGGAGTCCTTCAGGAATTGGTCAAGCTGACTATACCCTTTGTTATTAATGTTCCAGTTTTGCCAGCATCCAGCATCAGTTTTGCAATAATTTATTAAAACTTTTTTTTTATTGAGAGGTTTGGGTAGAGGCTTAGGAAGAATGGTGTAAGCAAGCCTCAGTATAATTGCTTTTTGGCTCTTAAATTATGTCAGTAAAACAGACAAAAACAAACAAAACAAAATGAAGAATGGCCCCTGCCATTACGAAGCTTCCATTGTAGCAGGGGATGACAGGCAATGAACAGTAGACAAAGTAAGTGATGAAATGATGTGATATGCTGGAAGGTGATCAGGGCTATGGAAAAAGATTGTAGAGCTGTGCAGGACAGCTGCAGGACCACTCGCCCAGGCACGCTTCCTGCGCAGCTGGAGCCGGGAACTGTTTAGACTAAGGAGTAATGTCTGACTCAGGTGCCCTTGCTTTGGAATGAAACTTGCCATCCCCTTCTTGTGAAGTGAGTGTCCAGAGGAAACCTACAGTCCTAGGCAAACCTTTACAGGGCTGATTTTTTTTTTGGTTGACAGAAATTGTTGGCTGCGCAGATACCCCAGGGACATGCATAGCCCCTTTGGCATCATGAAACAGTGAAGAAAACTGATGATGCTGCTCATGAAGAAAAAACTGGAACAAAGTACTTCTCTGTTGCTAATGAGTGTTGTAGGTAAAGACTGGCCCTTGGGAATCTTAGGGCACCAGATCACTCTGGTGGAAGCAGAGACGCCTTTTAAAAAATATTCTTAAATTATGCTGAAATTCCTTCCTGCTTCTGTAAATGGATACAGCCAGGCTGATTGTCATTAGTCCCCTACCTGTTATCTTCAGACCATGTCTGTCCTGAGAAGGCAAGGGACAGGTGTGATTGAGTTTCAAAGGGAGACAAAAAGCAGAGGCATCTAGAAGTAGCCTTCCTTTCCATAGCTTCTCTCCTTCACAGGGCAGATTGTGGAGCCAGAGATAAATTTGAATCAGATTTTTAGAGCTGATGTCACTTTCGGTGTGGTCTAGTCTGCACCAATCCCATAACCAACAGAGCCATGACCCTTTATAATTTTCATGCCAGTGATGCACCCACCCATAATTGTTTTAAGCAGCCATTGGGTTTATGCAAAATGAAGATAAAGACAGTGCCTACCTCTCAGAATTATTGGAAGACTAAACGAATCAGTATACACAAAGCACGTAGACTGGCACATGGAAAGTCCTTTGTGAGTGTGTTATTTATTGTTATTATACTAATCACACATTCTGATATTTCTAATTTTCTTCCCAGTTATGATAAAAAATATACAGTCCAAGGATGCAGGTTATCCCAAAGAGATAACATGACTTCCCTGAAATTGACAGAAAAATTGATGCTGTTTTCCAAGATAGAGGAAAAGCCCATAATCTTACATTTCTGGCATGTGAAATTCAGCATTTACCTAGACCATCTCCATCTCTTGCTTTTGTGTATCTGAAGTCACTGCAAAGCCGTGAGACCCCACACCCCAGAGAAGTGGCAGGAGCACAGGCAGGCTGGGTGTGCTGGCCTCTGTCTTCCTTCTCAGCTGAAGGAAATAGATGGCTTCTACTGCTCCAGGGTTTCAACCTGCAGTCTCCCTTTCATTAGGATTCCTGCACCCTCAAAAGCAAAGGCCATCTGATTTGTATCCTCTGCATTTGCAATGTGCCATCTCAGCATTCATCAGAAATTGTACATGAAGCAGCTTGATCTTTTGCCTTTGCAATCTTATTATTATGGTCAAAGAGGACATCAGCAAAGATGAACACCCCATCCCACACAGTTGTATTCTCTTAGTAATTCTATGCTGTCTTAGAATGCCTACAGTGTATGACATACAGGGGCCCCATGGCCTTTTAAAACCCTGGACTTTATTTCTTGATTCCAAGAAATATTCCTTTATTCCTTGGAGTACCCCTGGGCTCTGTGTCTACTTCCTTCCCAAGCAAGAAAGTACTGGCTGGCTGAGTATAGAGTCCTCCAGCTCTTCTGCCCTACAGCACAGAGAACCAGCTCTTCAGCTAGTGTGCTTTTTACAGGTGCCTAGGGGCTCCCACTGGGTTCTCAGGCTTCTGGACATACTCTGCTCTTATAGCTGCCATGGCCTTCCTTGATCACAGAAGAGCCTCGGTTAGAGAACATTGCATGAAGCTGCCTGGTTCACATGGTAAATGTGAGATCATTCATCACTGAGTTCAGGTCCTGCCCAAGGTGTCATGCTCCTTTTCAGAGGCACTCCTTTGAGAGGTTTGGGTAGAGGCTTAGGCAGAACTGGGTAAGCAAGCCTCAGTGTAATTGCTTTTTATTTGTTTTGTTTCAAGTTTTATTTAGGAAATAAGCACAGATATGAAAATCATTCAATGACTCACCTTTGAAGTGCTGTTGTTTTGACAAGATATACAACAGAGATAGAGATACTTTAATGTCTTAACTAGCAGCTTATTGTTCAGCCCAAAATATGATCATGATCTTGATTTTCTTCTACTACCTCCTTTGTTTGCTATATAACCTTGTTGGGGACTACTCTGTGTGGTTTCTGAGACTGCAGTCCCACAAAAGCAACCCTGAAAGGGGCTGGTAAGTCTCCCTGGAAAACCAGCTGAAAATGCAGGTGGCAAGCATGACTCAACTCTAACACCCAGGATTCCCATGGGAATCAGGCCTGATAAATGCATTGTATCCTTTGAAGCTTGCTCTGCTTTGTTTTGTGTAGCCCTGGTGATATAAACTGGATGTTCAAGTTCAAGGCATAAGGGGTAAACCCCTTATCTCATGAAACGTGTCTTAAAGACCCTCTGGTGTCAGTATGACTAACAGACCCTGGCCAATGACAGATCTCTATGTTCCTTCAATTGTTATCTGTAGATAACACCTGTTTTTGTATGACTATAGCCTTTAGACATTGATTGATGAACTATGAACATATACACCTGCCTATTCCCAATAAAGGCCATTTGGGAGAAGGGCTCGGGGTGTTTTCCACTAGAGGGAATTGCCACCCTCTTTCCCACTGGAACAACAAGATTGTGTCCGGGAGGACTTATTTACCATCTACAGCAGACGGGAGGATTCCACGGGCCGGATTTCCTCCCACATAACCTGTGTTTTATCGTCTAGGCCATGGGAGTAATTTAAATTCACTGACCACATTTATGTTTTCTTATCACCAAAAGCATATCTAAAAGCTGTTCAAAAAGAACTATTTAGTGGCTTTACTCTCCTATTATGAAGAATCAGGGTGATAGAGTGAGAGCTAAGCATGCATAAAATTCAGTCAAACTCTTATTTTCCAAATCTGAAAATTTGAATTTAACTTTCAAGGGATATTTTTAGTGCCTTCTTAATAAGATCTTTGCAGAAATCAAAATAGCAATGAATATATATGATGGTTGTATTTGAAATCTTCAAACACACTTTTTTTCTTGTGGGAAAAAAAAAACCCTTGGCTTTTGCTGAGATGTGTTACAAAGTTAAATGAAAGGAGACAAAATAATTTGCCAAGTCACTTTTCAATAAAGATGATGATTGTGAAACTTCAACGTGAGAGCAATACATTGTTTTGAATTTTATTTTTTTATTGTTTTGCAAGTATAGTTGCCTCCATTTTCCCTCCTCTACTCCCCCTCGACCCACCCATGCCTGCCTCCCACCCTTGATCCTACCTGCTTTGGCTTTGTCCATGTGTCCTTTATACATGTTCCTTGATGACCCTACGCCTATTTTCCCCATTATCCCTCTCCCCATTCCCTTCTGGTTACTGTCAGTTTATTCTTTATTTCAATGTCTATGTTTATATTTTGCTTGCTTGTTTGTTTTGTTGATCAGGTCCAGTTATAAGTGAGATCATATGGTATTTGTCCCTCACCACCTGGCTTATTTCACTTAGTATAATGCTCTCCAGATCCATCCATGTTGTTCCAAAGGGTAGGAGATCCTTCTTTCTCTCTGCTGTGTGGTATTCCATTGTGTAAATACACCACGGTTTTTTGATCCACTCATTTACTGATGGGCACTTAGGCTGTTTCCAGAATTTAGCTATTGTAAATTGTGCTGCTATGAACATTGGGATGCATAGGTTCTTTTGAATTTATGTTTCAAGATTCTTAGGGTATATTTCCAGTAGTGGAATTGCTGGGTCAAATGGCAGTTCCATTTTTAGTTTTCTGAGGAAATTCCATACTGTTTTGCACAGTGGCTGCACCAGTCTGCATTCCCACCACCAGTGCACTAGGGTTCCCTTTTCTCCAAAACCTCATCGGCAGTTATTGTTCGTTGATTTGTTTATGGTGGCCATTCTGACCAGCATGAGGTGGTATCTCATTGTGGTTTTAATTTGCATCTCTCTGATGGCTAGTGATATTTTTGAGAGGAATTTGACAGCAACCAGCCTATTATGAATCTGTTCTGTGCGATTGAATATAGTAGTCACTAAGCAATGTGGCTATTGGGCCCTCAAAATGTGAATAAGAGGTACTGAGGTGTGTCACAGGTATAAAATATACACCAAACTTCAAAGACTTAGTATAAAAAACAATTAAATATATCTTGATCATGATTGTTCATATCAATTGCATGCTAAAATGACATTTTGAATATATTAGGTTAAACTAAGCATGTTAAAATTAATGACCCATTTTCTTTTTACTTTTTAAAATGTAGCTCCTAGAAAATTTAAAATTCTGCACAAGACCTATTGTATTTCTGTTGGATAGAGTTGACCTTATGATATATACGATTAAAAGATGGGTCAGCTAACAGTGATCGTCATCCATATGGATTACTGAGAGCCTGCTGGGGGCTGCACTGCACAGGGAGTTGTGAGTGATCAAGACAACTCCCCACCCCCACGAGGACATGACCTCTGCCACCACCATGGCAGAGTCTATGTGGGAAGGCAATACACACACATGCCCTAATTTAGTAGCCGATATCTAAAAGCTGAAGTTGGGGAGATAAGTCTGTGCCTTCGTTCTCGGCCTCACAAAAGATTTCCTTTTGTGATGACTCTAAGTCTCTGACTGTCTTTTTTTCCTTCTTATTGACTCTGCAAATCGTGACTGATCCTAACCTACTTGCAAGGAAATGAGTGTTCGTTGCTTTTAGGACCTGATTGGTTGTTGTTGTTAAGGTATTTTGTGGGTGCTAGAGGATGCTCTCTGTTGTTCTTTTGCTTAAGTACAGGTTCCATTTTCCTGGAAATGAGAGGAAGGTCTGCACAGAGTCTAGGAGTAGTGCAGATTTTGTTTAGCCTTTTTCCTCATGGGATATTTTTTGTTTGCTTGGCTGATCCTCCTCTATATATTTAGCTTCTTGAGGGCAATGTTTTAGTGATCTATTGCTGCAGAGCAAACCACTGCAAAACACAGTGTCTCAAAACAACACAATTACTTAATTATCTGTCATGATTCCATGGCGATGGGTTCTCAGCTGGACAGTTCAGCTGGTCCTATTTGCAGTCTCTCCTGTGGCTGTTGTTCGATTAGGGCTGGCCTGGGACATCCGGGAGGAACCAAGACTGAAAGGCTGGGCAGTCTCTTGCCCCTCTCCCTCTCTCTTCCCCCTTTTCCTATAAAGTCTCAGAGCTTTTTCTTCTTTGCAGCCAGATTTTCCTGTGTTACTAATTTAAGCAACACTGTTCCCATAGATGCTTCAACACATTTGCTCCGCAGACTATTTATTTATTCATTCACATGTGCATTTGTGTGTGCAACAGATATTTACTTAGTATCTTCAGTGATCCAGTCACTTCATAGGGGGAGAGGAGAAATGGGCCCATACATTTTTTCGTGGTATCTTGAGGTTGCGCTATAAGAAACATGTACAAAATGCTACAATTACACAGGGGACAGACATTAATTTCCCTGGAAGACCCGGAAAGAGGAGACAGTAGAGTTAGTCTGGCCCTGCGTTTCCTGACCTTCATTAATCTTCATTCCTCCCCCTGGACTTTTGTCAGATATCACATCTCTCTTTGTTCTTCTTCCCTTTTTCTTTTTTTTAAAGCAATCCTTTAAAAATATAACCTCATTCTAAGTAACTTTATACATGAGAACATCATTGGTATTTTGATTTTATATTTAACATTATCCCTGTACTACATGAAAGCATCTTTTGTGTCTCTAACAGTTTGTTTTCCACCTTCTAGAAAAACTGCTCTAGCCGGATGGCTTCTCCTCCCTCTCAGCAAACTAACCTCCTTCCCTGAGAGCATGAACTTCACAGGCAAAGTAGAGGAAACATTCAGGCTGGATTCTTCATCTTCCTCCTCTTTAGCAGGTGTCTCTCCTGACTCTCCCCTTTCCTTCCAAGTCTGTTTGATGTCACAGAATTCCAACCAGTGACCCTAATATTACCTTGTGCATAATAGAAATGATCAGGTGGACTTACAGTGTACGATGAATAAGAGTTTACTTGCTGTAGGAGACTGTTCTGTGTGGTGTGAGCCCAGCTCCCATTCGGAGATGCATAGGACCCACACCCACAGATAGGTTCTCCCCTGGGGAATCAGGCCTACAATGTGCCTAGGCTGCTTTGAGCCTTGCTCTTGCTAAAAAAACTCCCTCATCCTGAATTGAGGACATTTACTGCAAAGTAACTTCCTAAAATCCATGCTAACCCTTCCAAGGATGAGTGTAACTGGTTCAACCACTTTTTCCTTTTCATTTGCAAATATCCCTCTTCTGTGATATTAGTGGCATTGGCTCCTTTGTTTTCTGTAAAAGGTAACCACCTAAAGTGAATGAATCTGTGCATAGTAAATGAGGACCATCATGTAATGGGTAGAGAAACCCAATAAAGGCCTGTCATGGCAGAGGCCACGGCTTTTGCTCCCCTTGAGAGAAAAGCCATGCTGTCCCTTTTCCTCCACAGGACTTGGTAGTCCATGTGAATGTCTCGTTTCATCCATATTGATGCAGGCACTGTGGGCTGGTGTCTGCATCAGCTTGCCCCTGTTCTGTCAATTTAGTGTTTACCCACAGCTTCCCAATCTCAATGCAGTATCCCATGGGTGCAAGCAGAAAGGGGAAGTGAATAAATGTCTCAAGTGAAAACAGATTCACTCTTTCACATAGGACCCTGATGCCTGCAAAGACAAGGGACATCAGGAAAGGTGGCATTTACTCGGAAAGGTGGAATACAGGCAAGGCAGAAAAACTCCCCGCTCACTAAGGAATGCACTCTCTGGGAAGCCCTCAGTACTCCCGGGGCTTCCAGCCAGGGATCACCAAGCTCACTCAGCAGCCACAGTCATGGCATAGGAGACCTCTGGTGAACTCAAGAAACCACAATTGCGATTTAACAGACTCATACAATAAGGAAACCTAGAGGCTCTTCAGCACAATGCTTGGCAACAATATTTTTACACTGCTGAAGGCTTCACTCTAAGAACATCACTGGTGATGTTTGCAGGTAGAATTGCTTGAAATAAGCGGCAAAAGACCAAGTCAATATAATTGTGGGAGCATTTAAACCCAAGAAATCAGGGTTCTCTGTTAGTAAAAGTATAATTACTTAGGTGCTATAAAGTATGTAGGCATGATCATGTTCATTAGTAGAGTCTCTGAATTTTTGTTTCTATAAACAAACTAAATAAATATAGACCTCCCTCACTGATTTAATAAAGCATATTTGTGAAGATTCTATTATATGGGAAGCCTTATGTTATATGCTGTGCTTCCAAAAATAATCAGACTGATTGTAGTCACATGAAATTTAGTATCTCATGAAATGCCTGCAATCAAAGGCATATTGCTATGGTCCCTAAAATTCTGTAGGAAGTTTCAGTATGGTTTTTATGTGTTATAGGGCAAAAAGTTTCCGGGAAGCCACAAATCACCACGATTTTTATAGAAGAAATATTTTGGTGAGCACACATCTCCAAAAATTTTTTATGAGACATAACAGAAAAAGAATTATTTAATATATGAGTTCCTGCTTACCAGGGAATTTTCCCATGTGTATTAATTATCTATTGCTGCATAAAAAATTGCCACAAACTTAGTTGCTTGAAACAATACAATTTGAGGTATCCAGTAATGACTTTGGGACTGAGGAGAGTTGTATGTGTATGAGGAGGGTGATTGTTCTTTTGTACGATCTGTTTAGAAAACCTACTTTCCCTCTGTGTTCACTTTTTACTCTCACTTTACTACCACACTTACAATACTCTGATATCAGATGTGTGGGTTTTTTTCTCCCACTGCAAACAATTCTCTAACACCAGCTGGGCGTCCTACAATTGAATTCAATTCTGACACTATCTATCTGGAGACAGCATCTGAATCATAGGAATGCCAGAAGGAGAAGAGGAAGAGCAAACAATTGGAAACTTATTTGAAAACATAATGAAGGAGAACTTCCCCAATCTGGCAGAGGAAATAGACTTCCAGGAAGTCAAGGAAGCCAGAGAGTGCCAAAGAAGTTGGACCCAAGAAAGCACACACCAAGGCACATCATAATTACATTACCCAAGATTAAAGATAAGGAGAGAATCTTAAAAGCAGCAAGAGTAAAGGACAGAGTTACCTACAAAGGAGTGCCCATAAAACTGTCAGCTGATTTCTCAAAAGAGACCTTACATTCAAGAAGGGGCTGAAAAGAAGTATTTCAAGTCATGAAAGGCAAGGACTTACATCCAAGATTGCTCTATCCAGCAAAGCTTTCATTTAGAATGGAAGGGCAGATAAAGAGCTTCCCAGGTAAAGTCAAATTAAAGGAGTTCATCATCACCAAGCCCTTATTATATGAAATGTCAAAGGGACTTATCTAAGAAATAGATAAAAAACAATGAACAGTAAAATGACAACACACTCATAAACATCAACAACTGGACCTAAAAACCAAAAACAAAAACTAAGTAAATAACTAGAACAGGAACAGAATCAGAGAAATGGAGATAACATGGAGGGTTATCAGTGGGGAGGAAGAAGGGAAGAATGGGGGAGAAGGTACAGGGAGTAAGAAGCATAATTGGTAGACATAAAATAGACAGGGGGAGGTGAATAATAGTGTAGGAAACAGAGAAACCAAAGAACTTATATGTACAACTCATGGACATGAACTAAGGGGAGGGGGAATACTGGAGGGTGAGGGGTGCAGGGTGGAGGGGGGATAAAGGGGAGAAAAAAATTGGGACAACTGTAATAGCATAATCAATTAAATATACTTAAAAATAAACTACCACATTTTTATAAATATGCTATTATAGACATGTGTCCTGTCTTGTGTATTGTACTAATATGACAGCAATTATTATTTCCTTGTCATTACAAACTTTCCCTGGGATCAGGTGTTATATGGCAATAGAGGGTAAATGGAGATACTCAGGGAAATGTAACCCATTTTCTCAGTTCATGGTGAACATCTTCTTGCTCTAAGAGAAGGAATATAAACTAAGCTACTAAAAATTTAAGGCAGCATAATACAATCCCCAATCAACTGACACTCCACATTGCTTCATTGCAAATACTAAATAATTTTATAATCATGGGCTCATGGGATGTTGAATCAGAAGCCATACTTCAGTTGAGATTTTGCTATGAGGCAGAGAGAGATTTGAAATCTGAGCCTACTCCTCATTAGGTGTGTAAACTATGTATAGTCCTTTGACTAGAAAATTGGAATAATAACAATAATATCACAGTTAAATGGTTTTCAGGGGAATTAAACAAAATAATCTATAATATCTACATGTATTTTAATGTTTGTTACATAGTGTTTCATGAGTGCTGATTCTTCTTAGTGCTAAAAATACCTTAAAAATACCTAATTAAATCCTCTTACATTGGAAGTGAGGAAACAGGCCTTCAAACCATCAGTTTTATTTCTTAGAAAGTAAAACAATTGTGACTATGATTCAAGGGACAGAGTTAGATCATTTCAAGAGGATTTAACCTTATGAAAGGAAAGGAGTCGAGGAAATTATTGTTGTGCAATGAGATAAAATGAAGAAAAACCCAGTATTTTCTTCATAATAAACCAAGAAACTAAATCATCTCCTTCACTGATGTGGGGACATCACATCACTGTGCAACATGAACTTTGCTGGTTGCAGGTGTCCTACCCGCCCCAGTGACACGTGCATCTGGTGCAGAGACTGCCATGCCCTTGGGCGTGGCCTGTCCACTGTGCGGCCCCACCCATGGGACAATGCCTGGCTCCCACTTTCCATCCTGTGCCAGGCATTCCTGTGGCTACTGAGAAGGGGGACCAGCAGCTCCCTGGACCTAGCATGCCCATGCACCCCCAAATAGCCAAGAAGGTGTCCCAGGGAGCACCTGCACTTGCTTCACAATTATCCCAGTGCTCAAAGAAGTATGACATAAAATAGTAAATTTAGAAACCTTGAAGGTGTTATGCTAAGTGAAATAAATCAGACAGAGAAAGACAAACTGTATGTCTCTTCTCTGTGAAATCTAAAAAAAAACCCAAACCCCAAAACCAACCTCATAGATACAAAGAACAGATTGGTTATTTCCAGAGGTGGGAAGTTAAGGGTGTGAAATATAGGTGAACTGCTTTTTTTTTTTACGTTTAAATAACATAATATGTATTATTGGAATAACTGGTAAAATTTAAATTAGTCCTTTAGAATAGATAATATCATTTTGTAATGTTGATTTCCTAATTTGTTCATTACTCTGTGGATAGGTAATCTCCTTGTTTTAGGCAATACACACTGGAGTAGTTAGGAGTAAAAAAGGACATAAACAAAGCAAAACATCATGACCGGGTGAGAGAGAGTGACTAGACTGCACGAGAAGTTTTCCCGCCTTTGAACAGGGCTCTGCGTTTCCGCTTGGCTCTGGGCACTGCAGGTCCTCTCGCTCATCCCGTCTAAAAGACCAATTGAAGATCACTGTTGATAATGAAAGAAATGGTTGAGACACGACTTTTGCTTTCCACTAAGTCTCCTTCTAATGATCTAATGTGGCCCACATTTCAGGCAGATAGCTCGTGGAGGCTCATAATAGGGGATTGAAGATTAAACGAGGAGGTTGCTTGAACTGCTTCAGCAGTACCCGATAGAGTGAACACGGTACAGCAAGCGCAGAGTCCAGTGGGACTGGTGTGCTGTTATGGCTTTGGCTAAACCCTTCTTTCTTTAAATCACAATTTTGCAGTATAGCCTGGCAGAAATTTTTATTCTCCTGGAATGAAAACCAAGGGTGTTTGAATTTGCCAGCATATTATAATATAGTGAAGTGGGACTAGGATTTGATAATGATAAGAATCAGTTATTGAACTTCATTAATGATATAACAATACTGTGATATCAGGATGATGTCACTCACACATCAGAGAAAAAAGCTCCAAAAGAGTTAAGCATCATGTAGTCACACATACATAAACAGAAGTTGACTAATAAACATAACAAAAATCTAAGGTTCATTCCAATGTATAATTTGTTAGGATTACATGGGCTTGAGCAACCACAGACAGATGCCGAACTCAGAATTGTGTTATTATCTCTCATAGACCCTGCCAATAAGCAAGAATCTCAGAGACTGGCAGGATTATTGAGATTTTAGCAAAATCTTCCTCAGCTAGGAATTGTGAGGCCCCTATTCATAGAGCCAGCAGAAAGAAGTCTGAATTTGAATGTGGCTTTGAGTAGAAAACACACCTTAAAATGTTTGTGGAGGGCAGTAGCATAGACCTATGTTTGTATAACAGAGCCTGAAATCCACCCAGAAAGTTCTATTATGAAGGATGCCTGAGGTATGAGACTCATTACTCTAAAATCAGGCTTAGACTCATAACTCTTTGAAAATAGCTGAACGTGGGTTGGGAATAGCTGGTAAGTCCAAGCAATTTACGGAACAAACATCTACACCACAAACTATGAAGAGACAGAAGAGGTGATGGCAGTGCTCTGCAGTTCTCCCTAAGGAAATGGAGATGAGCCTCCACTAAAAAGTCTCTACGTGGTCTTTCCTAGGTCCACTGTCACTCGTTCACCTTCACTCCCACCCCACCCCACCTGGTCTGCATTAAAGCGGCGTTTTCATTCAAAGTCCTTATTACCCATAACAAGATGTCTTGGCCTCCTTGCTAACACCTGGAATAGACTCAGCGATTTCTAGGTGTCTCATTAGAGTGTGCCTGTTTTCTCCAGCCAAGTGGCTGTGGGATCAGCGCTTCCCTGAGACTTAAGTCTCTAGAAGAGGAAGTTTTCTGGGCAGGGAGAGTAGATTTCTACTGTTCATGCTGTGTTGTTACCCTTTGAATAACCTTGACACATCCACCACCTGAGCCATGGCCCCGATGTTACCCTGTGACCACACAGTGAGAGCCCAGGCTCGCGTGGGTTCCCGTAGAACTATATGCATCTGTGCATTATCTCAGGGGACCATCTCAGAAACGAACTGATTTCCCAAGGGCTAGGAACAGCAAGTGACAAAACCAACACTTGAAAGCTGTTTGTGACCTCCCTCAGGAAACCACTTTTGGTTTCCTCTCCCTAAAACACTCCCCACCCATCCCAAAAGCTGCATTCGTTCTCTGTCCTCTTGTCGTCATAATTGCCCACCCACTATTGAAATGATGTGTTTTTCTGATTGGGGGCCCATTGAGCTCCTGGATTAAATCACAACTAATATTGTCCATGCTCAGTAAAGAACCAAATGGGATGAGGGAGGAGATAATTCTTCTTTGGAGAATTTCTGGGGTTTTGCCTAGCTGTGTTCCCAGTTTACAAACTCCAAAATGACAACCTCTATTTTGTATTTTTGGTGACTTTATTATAACAGGCTCTACCATTCTGAGTGCTGGAAAGCTGACTTCCCTGGGCTCTCTCAACTGGGCTCTGTCGCCTTTGACTTCCAGTTGTTTTTGGCCAGTTGGAGTCACCACATCTATAAAGGACACATGGACAAAACCAAGGCAGGGGGTTGGTGGTGGAAACAGGGGGGTGGAATCAGGGGAGGGAGGTGGGGATGGCTGGGATGGGGGAGTGGTGGGTCATAAATGCAGACAACTGTACTTGAACAACAGTAAAATAATTAAACAAAATGAAATATATAGAGTTTGTTCTTCTACCTTAAGGAAAGAGTAAAGATAAGGAATATATAAAATGGAGTCATTTTAACCAAGATGCTAAAATTATAAACACTATGAAGGTTGGGGTATGAGGAAGGACCTCCCTATCATTCTAAATAGCCTGGGAACGTCAACATTTTTGAACTTTTTAGCCCTATGTTAAAGCCTGGATACACAGCTGGACCTCCAGGCAACCCTAATTATCCCCTGAAGGACTCATTTATCCATTATCCAGACGACCAGGACTGACCAGACTTCCTGGTAACTGTCTTCTGGACCACCTGGCATCCATAATCCTGCCTGCCTGACATCTGACTGATAACCATCCTGGACCAATGGTAGGGCTGAGAATGTGGGACTCATAATTACCAAAATGTACTTTTTTATTATAAGAACTTTTAACTTTTCTTTCTTCTTTGGAGAATTTCTGGGGTTTTGCCTAGTTGTGTTCCCAGTTTACAAACTCCAAAATGACAACCTCTATTTTGTATTTTTGGTGACTTTACCATAACAGGCTCTACCATTCCGAGTGCTGGAAGGCTGACCTCACTGGGCTCTCTCAACTGGGCTCTGTCGCCTTTGACTTCCAGTTGTTTTTGGCCAGTTGGAGTCACCACATGAGATGACAGACAAAGAGATATCTCCCTCATTTCTGTCCATTCGGATGTGAGTTGGCAGCAGCGGCATTTCTCTACCAAAGGCCACAGTTCCTATCGATCTGCTCTCTAACCCAGCTCTAGGCCCTGCTAACACTCTCTGTTGGGTTCAGTTCTCTCTTTGCTGGGCCAGGCCTTATAGATGCTGGTTTCCCCATGCTTCTTACCTGGGGCTTCATCCTGATTTGTTGGTTTCCTTGACCAATGCCCATATTTTACAGGTTGTCTTTTTCGGAAATCCCCCTCAATCACCCATGTAAGTGTGACATATTTCCTGCCAGAACCTCAGGTCTTGTAAGTATTCTTATAAAGGATTGTTGTTATTGTTTGGTATCATCCATACCACGAAAGGTACAAAATAATCATTTGGTATCGTTTTGTACCTTTCATATGAAATCCAAAGAAAGATAGTATTGGAAGCTTTTTGAACCTGCTCTAACTCAGAGCTGTTACTCCAAACCTTGTTTTTTTTTTCCAGGCTTTCAGACTGAAAAATCTCAGGGAATGGTTCTATTTGGCTTGACTTTGTCATCTAACCTCAAACAACTAGCAGTGACCAAGTGTCAGAGGACCATGACAGGCAGACTCCTGTAGAGTGGTGTGGCTGCAGTGTGGGGAGGAAAGGTTCCCAGAATAAAGCAGGTATGTTTCCCAGCAGGAAAACTTGTGGATCAGTCAGATTCATCAAGTTCCCATGCATGCCCTAGAGGGAGCTAGGTGATTCAGTAGAACAGAAGGTTGCTCATTGGTATATTTAGGAGGATTCCAGAAAGTTTCCCTATTCCAAATGCTTGTAAAAGAAATCTCATTTCATTGTCCTCTTTGTTGCTATCTGAATCTCTACCATTCCCCACACCCCGAGACTCAGCAGTCTTTTATTTACCCAATTGTGAATAAGTTTAAGCTCATTCATGCAGCAATATGGAGATCCTGAGATCACTTAGTAGGTGAGAGAAAGGAACTGGTGAGAGCAGAGCACACTCAGAGGCAGTGAGGACCCTGATGAAGCCAGTTTTTGCTGGGGGCTTTTTTGCAGGCTTTTTCCCTTGAGAAGGACCAGGATGGAATGTCTCCCTGCCACTGCTTCTCGGCCTGTGTGGAATAAGCCTTAGAGAGTCTCCAGAGCCGGAGCAGTGCTGCCCAATGTGCCTGTCCCAGGAAGATTGGTCAAGGTGCTGCCCTCTTTTCCAAGCTCATGAGATGAAAATTATGGCCCACTCAGCACCTCAGTATCACAAAGAAAACCATGTAGAGCTGATGCTCAGGAACACTGCAGAAGGTTCCATGGACTTATGAGGCTAAATCATCTACAGGAACCTTGAGAGAAGCTCATAAAACTATCAGATCCGATGACTTCATCCCTGCAGGATCTAAGGTTTAGTTTGAAAACAAAGTAAGTGAAGGTCAGTTGCCAGGGTTCCCCCTCACTCCATGGGACATACACAATATTCTGTGAGAAGGAAGAGTATCTGAACTTCTTATACGACTTTGTATCTCCCCACATAATTACTATGTAAATTTCTCTTTTTCATTTTAAACTAGAGATATAATCTTTGAAAATGTGGCTGTTATAATAAAGAAATGATTGCTTTAAAATAGCACAAACAGTTTATACAATCACTTTGAAAAACTGTTTGGTAATATCTATTGAAGCTGAACATATGTATACCCTAAGATCCAATATCTCATCTGTAGAAATGCAGAAAAGTGTTCAAAAGCTATGCATCAGACTGTCCACAAAAGCACTGTATATAACAGACTCCAATTGGAGCTACCTAAATATCCTTCAAGGATGGGCCAGATAAATTCTGGTATATTCACTCTGTGGAAATACACACACACACACACACACACACAGAGGAAGAGAAGAGAGAGAGAGAGAGAGAGGAGAGAGAGAGAGAGAATAGATAAAAATACATATATAAATATAGATAAAACTGACAACCATGATCATCCCATCAGCCTGGAGAATCCCATCAGCTTGAGAATTCCTAGTTCAGTGGCAACACATGTGAGGAGTCAAGATCCCACAGGACATCCGTGGTTTGATAAGGGAGGCCTGTCCTCACCTGTAAGAAGGTGCTGGTTGAGCTCTTGACAGCTGAGAAAATATTGAGACTTGGATTAACCTCCACAGAGTGGGATGGGGAAACACCACTGAGACTTAAGCCCAGGATGAACTGATTTCAAAATCAGTCTTCTTTCTGGTACTTGTGCTTTGTTCTCTAAAGTTATGACTTTGGGTCTGAGGAAAGTTGTGCATTTTGAGAAAGATGGCGGTCCTTTTATACCTTCTAAACAGTGCATTTGAAAAAGTACATGATTAGAGTCAGAGTGTTGGGTTTGAGTTCTAGCTCCACCCTTATAAACTCTGCAAACATGGAGAACTTCCTTAACCTATATGCTGTTCAACTGTAAAAAAAACACAACTCATATATATATATATATAAATTCTTTACCCACTAGGTTATTTTGTTCTTTCTCTTTTCTTCATGAAATGGAGGGGCTATGAAAGGAGGTATCTAGAAGGTGAGTACTTGGGGCCACTCACACAAAACACTCCTCAAACCCACATTCGTACAGAAACTCGACACTTAAAACTTACAGTGCAGAGCATCATTCTTAACCAGTGTAGAGAGAACCAAAATGCTTTTATCCTTTGTGTGTATTTTTCATTCCAAACTCCAATGTGATCATCTCTTACCTACCTAATTCCTTAAGATCACTTCTTTTTGTTTTCCTTATTTTTCGAGGGGTGTGAGGGATGAGAGCAGCAGGTGGGTTAGGAGAGGCAACAGTGAGAAAGGGGTCTTGGGAACACTGGATGGTCACTGCATTTCTCTAGAGCTGAAAAGGGGAGTCGGGAACCAAGACACCAATGCACGGGCACATTTTCTTCATAGCTCAAGGTTATGGCCAAGTGCCTGCAGGGTGCCGTGAGAAGTGTGACAAGGACAAGTTTGGTGGCTCTGGGATCAATGTAGATGTAAAACAAAGGCTTGAGGAAGGGTAAGAGGATGAGGGAAATGAAGACTGGTCAGTTTTGATTTGAGTTCTTTGGGGTGAATAAGGAATTTGCTCCCAGAGCACTTGGGAAGTCTGGCTTCTTAGTCTCAGAGAGAGAAAGAGAGAGACAGATAAACAGGGAAAGGCCTAGCTTAGGGGGCAGGGCACCTACAGCTACCTCACCTGGGGCTATTTCTGTAGCTCACCTCAGTCCTAAGGGAGATAGGCAGAGCAGGAAAGGACAGGAGGTGGCTGGTGAAAAGTGCAAGGTGGGAGAGGAGGACAGACATGGCACAGGACTGAGTGACAGGCAGGCAGCAAAGAAAAAGTCTGGGATTGGGATTAGGTCCTAACGTAAACCCCAAAGCTGCAGGGACTGATGAAGGGGAGAAGATAGGGGCACAGAGCATCTCCTTTAGTTGTCAATTAGATCCCATTGAATTCCCTTTCTTAGATGCCTAAGAATGATCACATTGGAGCAGTAAAACTTTGAAATTATTAGTTTGCTTACTCAAAAGTAAGACTGAACCTAGGAGGAGGTGTTTGATGTGTAGTTTATGGAGGGCACCAGGGCTGCGTATCTATACCAAGGGTACAGAATATGAAGACTTTGATTGTCCATGGGATCAGGGGCTCAGTTCCCAGGGGCTCAGTGAACCTTGCTCAGCATGGACAAGCTCAGTTCTCTGAAGCAGGCCTGCTGGATGTCTCACTCAGGTACTCCACTGTTTGCATCAAGCTGTTCCGGCTTGCCACTGGACCACCCCCTGTCTCTGCTCAGTAGTGAGTCCTAGCAGCTGCTGCACAGTTAAGGGGAGCACCCTTGATGCCCACTGTGGAAGAGAATGGTGAGGTTCTGGGGCCCCCAGCTGTGGCTATGGGGAGTGCACAGAATGTTTCTCCACAGGGGTTAGAAGTGGTGACCATTGGGGTAGGCCAGTGGGGCTGCCAGGCCATGACTATGGTGGGGACAAGGTGGCTTCTCCAGGGGTGGCTTCAAATGGAAGGACTGAACCAGGCAGTATTTCTGTGGTCAGGCAGGGTTCTTGCCCACAAAGCCAGGCACTGCCAAGTCATGTCCTGTCACATGCTTACCTGTCAGGCCAGGGACCAACATCCCAGCAACCTTACTTCACATCTGCTGTAGGTGGGCCAGCTGATGCTGGTCCCAAGTGCCTGGCTTGAGGTCACTGGGGTACCCAGTGGGGGCTTGAGAGGTGCCCACGGGCAGGTTGACAGGGCCTGCTGCAGGCAATGTGGCTGTGGCCACATGGATGTGCTCTGTAGGACTGACCACACATGAAGCCACTGGTCTGGAGACACTGTGGGTCGACACCTGGGTGCTCTGTTGATGAGCAGACTATGACTAATGGGGCTAAAGTTGGCAATCTGGCCCTTACACGGTGAGGTCGTGCTGAAATCTGACCTCATCTGGCAAAGACTGGTTGATCTGGTGCACAATGCTGCTCAAGTCCAGGGACTGGCTGTACTGCAGGGTCCACCATTGAAAGGGGGTAGTTGAGGTAGAGACAGTCACATTTGGGGGCATCTGAGTCTGGCATCTTCCAGCCTCCATGCAACAAGGAATTTGGGGGGGTAGTGATGGAGACCTTGGTGAGACAGACCTAGAAGGTGGACCAAGCCCAGGGTTTGGGCCATAGGCTGAGGGTGGCCCAAGCCCTGAGGCTCCTGGAGGCTCTGAGGGTGGAACAGTGCCTGGGGTGGGGAGATACCCTGAGGGTGCTACAGCATTTGGGGATGGGGATGGGCCAGGGTCTGTGCATGCTACAGGGCCTGCTGGTAGCCAGAACTTGGGGCTGAGGGTAGGCTCAAGTGCTAAGTCCTGCAGCAGCAGAGGTGCCACTGCCAGTTTCACGATGGCCTCAGGCCCAACCCGGCTGGGGTGCTCTTGAAATCCTTGACTATGCTTTGGCTGGCACTTGGACAATGCAAGCAGGCCTGCTTTGGTGGCAGCCTGAGTCGGGTAGGGACTGTAGGCTGATGTGTCAAGGTAGTTCACAGTAGGGTGAACAAGTTTCTGCTGGGGAACCTTCACAATTTCTGAAGCCCAGTGTTCATCTGTGTGTGAGAAAGAAGCTGAAAGGACAGGTCACCTGGCCCAGGTAGTCAGGCTAGAACAGAGGATCTGCGTCAACACAGCGTGGGGCCGCCACATGTCAGTGGCGGGACCCAGCCCTCATGGCTACTCCATAGCTTCCAGCTGCTGCCACCACTGCTCCACACCGGGCCCCTTGCAGTTGGTCAGCTTGCCAGCAGCTGCTCCTCCACCCACTAGGTTATTAAAAGCACAATTATATTGATAAATCCCTTGTGAGTTGTGTTAATAAAAACTTTCATTATTTCCCTAGTGGTTTTCTCTATGATCAGGAATAAAGGGAGGCAGTGTTGCTCATAGAGAATCTTTCTGGCTTTGGAAGGGAGAATATAAAAACAAAAGTACTAAAAAGTTCTATAACAAGTACTGGATGCTACAACTCTAAGCAACTGACACCCTAAGTAGCCTCACTGCAAGTGCTAAATAATTTCATAATGATGGGCTCATGGGATTATTCAATGGAAGGCAGCACTTCAAAATGAAAGGATTAAGGTTTTGGTGAAAGCCAGCTTGAAAAAAAAATGGAATCCTGACTCTTCTGTTAGGCATGTAGAACTTAGTTGGTTAATATCACTATGGAAATTGGACCTCTTGATGGGGCGGTAACAATATTTTCCAAAAATAATTTCCCAGAGAGTTAAATGGAATAATGTGTATAATGTATATATGTACTTCAAGTGCTTGTCACAGTGAAATACATTGGTTAATGAGTGCTGATCCTTCTTAGAACTGAGAGAGATCTTTTAAAAAATCATCCAATTAAACCCTCTTACGTGAAAGATGGAAAGACTAAGATCCAGAAATGCTGAGTAATTTTTTTTGTTAGCAAGATTAGGAATTGATTTAAGGGACAGGGTGAGATCATTGGAGGTGGATTTCAACTTCTTAAAGGAAATGTGACTCTTGAAGAAATTATTTCTGTGCAATGAGAGAAAACAAAGGTAAAAGAAATATTTTCACCTTGCAAACTACTTCTTTATGAGTCTGGGAGCCTACCCAAGACACAACCACGTGGTCTGGTGGTGCCGCACTGTCTTCACAACTGTGAGTTAGACGGGATTCTCAGAATAATTGCTAAAATGGCATGTTTCTCAGAAAGGCAAGTTGGGCCCTAAAGTCATGCATCTTGCATAACCGAATTTTTGGTTTAGCTAATGACAATGCAACACCACCCCATTAATGTTTGGGGAAAGCTTCACTGACACAATTACTTACAAATCAGCTTCTGGGTATCAACTTCTCTCTCACTACCACATCCGTGTTCCAGGGAAGACTCTTCCTTCCTAGAGGGCTGGGTTTCTCGCTGACTTTGCAGGGATCAAGTTTGAATGTAGCAGGTTAAAAAAAATGGCCTCAAGTTTTTGACATTTCCCTCACTCTCACTGCCTACACCCCTGGCTTTTGAGAGTTTACATTTATGCCCTGGCCTGTTGAATCTGGGTGCATTCTGTGACTGCTTTGATCATTAGATTATGGCAAAAGTGACAGAGTGCCTTAAGAGATTGGCAGCCTTTACTTTCTGTCTTACATTTGCTTTTGGAGCCCTGAGCTGCCTTTTACAAAATCTATCTTTGCTGAGGTCACATGCTATAAGGAAGGCCAAGCCAGATGGAAAGCCCCATGGAGGGCATCAGGATATTTCCACCATTCCAGCCGGGTGCCAGACATGTGAGTGAAGAGCCTGCAATGAATGACTCCAGCCCCAGTAACCTGACTACAACCACATAAAAGCCCGAACAAGAAGTGCACAGCTGTAAATATTCAACCCACAGAACCATGAGGGATTGTCATTTTAAGCCACTAAGTTTTGGAGTGGTTCTTGTTGGTGGTGGTGTTATGTAGCAATAAATAACCATAAATCTCCTTTGATTCAGTCTTTGGGAAACCAACTCATGCTTTCTCCTGCACTTATGAAATAGTGTTTGTCTACTGAGTTTTTGAAGAAATGTAGTATGCATAGAGCAAATGGTAGTTCAGTGTTTCTTAGCTGAATGAATACATTGTTTTTTCATTTATATCCTGCCTGCTTCAAAATTAATTTAATGTTGTGATTGAATGATTGTTGAATAAAAAAATGAATGAGTATGGTAAATGAATCATTGAATACCTAAGGTAAGATTAGAGATGAATTCATGAAGACATTTAACTCTATTTCATATATTGAAGAAAATTTCATGCTCTTAACTATAAATTAACAAGGTGAATGCTTCATAATTTTATTTCCAAAATATATAACAAAATGCCTACTTTTCTTGTCTCTTACCAAACACCTTGGGAGTTCCCCAAACATGGTACGCCATCTACCACCTCTATGCCATTGCCCATGGGTTCACTGCACTTGGAACCCCGCTCCTTTCCAAACCTGTGGTCTTACAGCTCCCACTCATTCTTTAAGGTCAAACATTACTTCCTTCCTAGGTTCAGGGACCCATTTATTCACTCATTCAACAAGCATTTATTGACCGCCTGCCTCATACCAATTATTATACCCTTGAGTAAGTTAGAGCAATAAATAATTCAATGAAGTTGCAAGCTGATATGAGATAAATTTGAAGTATTTTGGGGACACATAAGCATGATATGCAATGCATCTGGGAGAACAGAGGGAGTGTCTTAGACAAGTAGCTCCTAAGCTGAGTCCTGAGGTACAAGGAGGTAGCTGGAAAGCAAGAGAGAGGAATTGTTGGGCACAGCTCTTGTGGTTTATTTGATTTTCTGTTTATGTTTTTAATCAGGTCAATCAAATTGTACTAAAGAGAGTTTATTTTAAGAAGATTTGCATGGCAACAAATTATAAAATTACTTTGAACAAGGGATAAAAAAAGTTTTTCGCATCTCTTCCCTGAACTTTTTTCTATTTTTCTTGTTTCAGACACTGGAATCCCATTGTTTCTATCAGAGACAATGGTGTTAACAATTAGGGGTTTTGAGGATTTAACTGTTACAATTCATATTATCAGGCCCATAATTAATTTTTCGATCATTCTGTAGTATGAATGCCTGCTCTACCCAAAAAGTGCTTCTGGCAGTGGAGTTCCCTGATTTTCTCCCCTCTCTGTAATGCATACCTGCCACTCAAAGTGTCATCTTTGTTGGCCCAGAAGCAGTCTGTTATCATCCCGTAATGAGATAAGTACAAAAATAGAAACTAAATGCTTAGAAGCTTTTCTAGCAATTTGAGATTTATGTCCTATTAAATTTCATAATTTAAAAATTAGCAATTAGTGATTTATGTCCTATTAAATTTCATAATTTAAAAATTGAGCACCCTTAAAATCTTTGTCATTTTATTTCCCTAGTAATTCTTTTTTATTGTATTTTACAGAGTATTGACCCACAATTCATTAAGAGTTTAAGAAACTGCTTCTCAACTACAGAAGGCTTGAAGCACTGGTTTAGACCACAAAGTATAATAAACACCTTCCATACTCTCTTTTCTCTCTGCCTGGACCACCTCCCTCCCCCTTCCTCCCTAAATTGTTGCTCTTTATTTTCCACTCAGGTTTTTCCTCCCCTTGGTGGTTTCTCATGACTTGTCAGTATTGGATATTGGGATGGAGTCCTCTCTACATGATCTCACAGCTCTGCATGCTTCTCCCATTATGCCCATAGCACTTGGTATTGTATCACAGAGACTGTCTTCCTCTGGAGAATATAAGCTCTGGAAGAGTGGGGCCATGTCTATAAATGTTTGTGTCCTGTGTCCCTAATATAGTGCCTACTATACAGCAGACCTCACTCTCTGTTAAATGAGTGAATTAATGAAAGAATGAAGGAGCTGAGGAGGTACGGCTGTCATCTGACCTCCAGGAACCTACTTTGTGCAAGCACCTCTCCCTCCACTTGAACAGTCAGGGCTTGCCTCTTAGGTGGACCAGCTTATACTTTCTCTGATCCTGGTCTTGGAGGCATAAAGACCCTTCCATCGGGCTTTTTGTCCACCCCAGGATTTAGAATGAAATGGCTCTTCAGGCTACTCTCCCTTCCTCGAGCTCCAGGCTGCTCCCTAGACAGCCTGGCCTTGTGTACCTCCCTAGGCATGTAGTCCTGCCTTCTTTCCTTAATCCTTTCCTTCTTCACTCTGCCTCTCCACCACTTCACAGACTTCTCCCTCTTAGGTCTGTGCGTGTCTGGATCATCTTCCTGAATTTCAAATGTGGTTCACATACTCTTGCCCAAACCTGTTCTTCTTGCCACCATGTTACCTTTTTCCTTCTCCATTTCTCCTTCTTTTTCTGTCTCTGTGTGGTTTCCCTTTCTCTATCTCTGTGTGCATATTGCTCTGGTTCTACCATTTTTTCTGTCTCTTACAAGCATATTTAATACACAAACCCTAATACCTGTCAATAGCAAGAAAGGAACATTTGTAACTCAAACACATCTGACATATTGTCATTCAGAATTTCATTAATGGCTGCAAATGTTGTGCAAGAACATTACCTGATGCCTGGATAAGGAGGTGAGTAAAATACAGAAAGAGAAAGATACCCCACATCAAGCAAGGACATCAATAGCCAACTTTCTGTACTTCAAAAATTTGCCCCAGACTTCATTTAGTCAGAGTCATATGTCTCTCTATGTCAAGAATATCATTGCCAGAGTATGAGTTCCAAAAATGGGTGAGACATTTCTGCCTTCAGACCATCTTTAGCTGGATTTTGACTTGAATGATTTGGTTAAATGTTGTACGTCTATGACTCCACATAACTCACAATATAAGACATGTATTACAGACTTAAAATGACCACAAACTTAGTGGATTAAAACAGCACACATTTATTATTTCCTGTCAGATGAGTGTCTGGCCATGGCTTAGCTGAGGTCTCTGCACAGGATCTCAAGGCATTATCTGGAGGGGAGAAATCTGCTTCCAAGCCCCCTCAGGTTGTATTTCCTTTTCAGACTCATTACCACATCTTGTGGCTATTTATTGACAAATCCAGCCTGTTTACAACCTCAGCATCTCTGTCTCCCCAAAGCTAGAATCACCTTCCTGTAGGCGCAGTCAAACTTCTTCCAATGGTCTGAACCAAAACTGGCCAAAGGAAGGAATCATTAAAGCATCCACTGCGCTTCTTTCTGGGAATCCTTCCCAGTTCACCATCAGTGCTGGCTTGCCCTGATGTGCAAGTTCAAGTTTCTCAATAGTCCTTGACTTCACATTGGGTAAGCAGTATTGTTTTAGTTTCTTGGGGATTTTTGTTCTGACACTACACCAGCAAACAGATGGTTTCCTCCCCCCACAATATTATCCTCCCTATCACTCTGTCATTTCTTTAATAACATCTTTATAATTAATAATTATATATTTATTTGCATTCTCTTTGTTTGATTTTTTATTTCCACTAGACAAAACTTAAAGAGGATGCATTAAATGTATTTTCCTCACTGTCCTATACTTTGCACCTAAGACAGTGTCATTTAAATGAATCAATGAAAGAATGAACAAGTCTCTATGTTGCACCTGGCATGGTGTAAAGCATATAACTTAGTGACGATTAACCTGTCATACAAATGACATCTGCACAAACTCTTATCACCCAGGAACTGCCAAGCATGAAATGATAACAAATCATTTTAACAAGACAGCGAGGAGAATGGGAGAAATGCATCTTCAGAGCAGTCAGGGAACACCACTGAAGAGACATATGAGTTAAAAAGAGGTGGCTGAATCCCAAGCTCACTTTGTTTCCTCCCCTGTCAGGGATGACATGGACTACATGATTTCTCACATTGCTAAGTTCCAATATTCTAGAATCCTATTTTCCTATTTTATACAGAATCATTCTATTGATTAATGTCTTTCTTCCTTAGATGTGTAAGGAGGACTTACAATGTCTGGGGGGAGGGCATTGAAAATGAAGATCCTGTTGGTGGAGTGAAGGGGAGAGGGTGTGCGAGGGGCATACCCATCCATGGAGTGTGTGTTCCCACTACACTTACTAGCAGAATGTTTGTTAAATGCTCAGTCCACAGTGCAGTCATTGTATTGAAAATAAATTATTCTAGAAAGTAAAAAAACAGTCCAAATAAAAACTTATGTATAAAACAGTAAATAAAACATCCATAGAGATATAGTTTCTGCCTATTTAACCCAACAGCAGGTGAAGCGGTCCAGATAAATGCTCCATGTCATGTGAAGATGACCCCAAGACTCTTCTTTGGCCACTGCACATGCAGGAAAAATTCTGACTTGCAATAAGTTATGTGGACAATTATTAGATTCATTTAAGATGGACCTGTCTTCTCCACATCTCACTGAACATAACCAGCTGTTACTCTTCAGTACACATGTCACCATCCTGACATTGTGTTTGGACCAAAGCTTCAATGATCCTCTGAAGAAATAGAAAAATTCTGTAAATGTAAATGAAGAAGATGATGAGGAATTCTTCAAATAAATCAATTTTGCAACAGGCATAGCTCAGAGTGAGCTAATAATGGCATTTAAATGGTTACTCTGATTCAGATACTATAATAAGTGCTTTGCATGCTTTGTTTCATCTTTACTCACAGAAACAGTGTATGGTGTTACCAATGAGGGAAACCCTGAAAATTAGGGAAATATTGCAGTTTTCCCAAAGTAATATCTCTCATGGAAGATGGAGGAAGCACTTCATCTCATCTGTCTGACTACTAAGCCAGTGCTCTAAAAATTAAATTATGCTACCTCCAAGTAAATAAAATTCTATGATATTTTTAAACCTTAGTTTATTCCTCTGTTTCTTCCCTTTCTCCTTTTCCCTAAATCACATCTTGGAAGGAGATTGGACCCCAGAGAAGTAGACTAACAATAAAACGCACTGGAGTCCCCTTCCTGCTGCACATACATTAAGGTTAATAATGATTGTAGTAACAAGATGACCTTGTTACTATGATCATCAGCCTCACCAGCATTATGATTGTTAAGCCAGCAGCTCCCTCCAGCATTCCTTCAGAAAAAGAACAAGCTTACTTTCTTATCTTCCAATTGCCAGGAATCAAGTCCTGTCAGTTTTGAGCATATAGTGGGCTACTATTTATTTACAAATGAATTATTTAATGCAGACAGTTGCAGACTGTAACAGAAGGCCAGACAAGGCACCTTGGGATGGAATAGAAGAGAATGAGCCCTGGCTGGGCAGCTCAGTTGTTTGGAGTGTCATCCCAATGTGGCAAGGTTGCAATTAGGACACATACAGGAGGCAACTAAGTGAGTGCATGAGTAGATGGAAAAACAAATCAATGTTTCTCTCTCTCTCCCTGTCTAAAATATATATATATTTAATTATAAAAAAAAGAGGAGAGCAAGATAGTGGAGAATGATGCCCAGCCTTTAGTAAACCTGGCTTACACTTGGTTGTATTTCTATGTCAACATAGTGACCTGAACAATAATGGCTATGCTGCTAAGGTGTATCCTCGGACTTTATGTGCAGGTATGAAACAAAGACTTAGAAATTATTCAAGAAAAAACAAAATTTAAACCTAATTTGCATAAATTAGAAAGTAAAAATTTTCAAGAATTTGGAGTAAAAGGCTACAAGACTGAATGATTTCAAAATTTTTTGATTTTCCAAATTGGTTTGATATAAAGTGTCCCAAAATGTTCCCACTGGCAATGCAATGAGTGTCTTCTTAGCAAATGCCTGTAATACAGCATTAGCCTGCAGCTCAACTCCTGGAAAGTCACCAGCTGTCACTCTGGGGAAACCTTGCCCCATGGACTGGCTGTTTCCATCAAATGTGTGACAAGTGAAATACATGCAGCACAACATTGTGCAGAGGCCCCATTCCATGCAGCAGTGTGATGTCATGTTAATGTTCCAGAGGGAATCCTGGCTCATTTTCGAACAGTGTAAGGCAGCATTAAACATTTTTATGACTACAAAAATATGTGACTTTCCTGGACTTTAAGCTCAGCACATAAAACAATATTTTCTCCAGAAACAAGGACACAACACTCTTTTACAGATGTTCCATGTATACGTCTGAGGTCAATTTTCTAAGCCTAAACAAATACCGCTCAAGTGCCTTTCTGCCAGAAATGCATGAAGACTGTATACACATACAATGCAAAATGAATTAAATCATCTGACTAAAAATAAACTTTTGGTTTCCTATCACACTTGTCCTGTAAACTTTTTCTTTACTGTCTGCCACACACGGGCTTCCTCTGGGGGCCACTGTCTGGGCATCATGGTCTCTCCTGCTGTCTTTTGGTATCTGGATAGGTAACCCAGTAACCAGCTGTTCTGAGAGCCCTTTATTATACCTGGGAAGTTGAATAGCTATAAGTTGTCACACTCTTAATCACAAAGTCTAAAGTTAGGGAAAATAGAGGGTAAGGGGAAGGAATATCCTAATAGAAAGAAATAATTTTCTCAATTAGGCTCCATATAAAGTCATTTCTATTGTTTCTTACCTCCAGTATTGTCTCTACAAAAAAGCATGTTTTCTTTTCCTCACCAGAAACAGCTGCATCAATTTCCCTGTTGGTTTCCTTATGGGTGTGAATATCTCTTGGATAACCTGCTTGCACCTCATTTCCTCTGATGGCCCACAAATTATTTCCTATTTTTTAAAAAAGCAACAAGAAATTTTGAGCGAAGTCTTTTGGTTTTATAAGTAATTTTAGTGCATTATTGTGAAGAGAGGAAGTCTTGGTTTTAATTCCAGCCACTAACCCAATGCCCAGTCCTTAGCTGATACTTAATAAATATTCCCTGAATAAGTGATTGAATAAATGAGTGAATAAATAAATGGTCCACTGTCCTTTCTGGACTTATATTTATTATTTATATATAATAGTGCCCACTCCTAGTTATTTCTTATGGTTTCTGGAGACTTCTTACTCTAAATTTCTAATCTAGTAATCTTCCTCAGGCTTTACATTGGTAAATCAGGAAAGTAGGAGACATTTCCTCTTGGCCAACTCCTGATCACCTCCCCCAGTGCATGTGGCCTCTGAGTGCCGGAGGAACCCACACAAATCTGAGTGAATCAGGATAATGCAATTCTGTAGGTCTCTCTGCTTCTGCTTTGTTACATCACTCTCCCCAGGCCAATCCTGAATCCCTTCCTCACACCACTGCCCAGTTAACTAACCCAAAATGTCAATCTATTGTATGTCCCTTGCCTGCCTTAACTGAATGGCTTGTACCTGCTTGAGAAGTTCCAGATATACTCTTACTTTTGTATAAATACTTCTTTCTGCCTTTCTACCCTCTAAACACCCAGCCCCTCTCCACATGGCAAAACTCTTCCTCTTTAACATTCATTCTAAACATCACCTCCTCTTAGAGATTTGTTCTGAACCCTGAGTATGGGTCAAGTGCTCCTTCTCTGGGCTCCCATGGCACCTGGCTTCCCTCAATTCCAGCACTTACCATACAGAATGCTGGCAGCTTTATCTCTGCAGCGAGCTCTTAGAACATGAGCACCTTTAGTTTTGACCTCCTCTAATAAGCATGGTTCTTGGCACATGGCAAGTGATAAATAAATGTTAGGTAAATTAATGAGTAGTAGCAATACTTTAGAGTTATATAAGCCTTTATAATTCCCAATGTAATTTACATTATTTCATTTAATCCTCATAAAAATGAGATTAGAAATATATATTAAAATTATACAAAACATTTTAATCTGTATTAAAATAGAAATTTTAAAATACTCTTAGATAATTTATAAGTCAAGAAAAAAATTTAATGAACAGAATGAAAATAGTACATGTCAAAACTTGTAAGATGAGGCAAAAGCTTGGAAATAAGGGGTATTTATAAGCATAAGACCTTATATTAGAAAAAAAGAAACACTACAACATAATAAGGTAAGTATCAAACTGAAGTTATAAAAATAGTAATAGAATAAATGCAAAGAAAATAAAAATGAAGAAAATAATAAGGATATTGACAGAGAATAATTAAATAGAAAATCAAAATACAATAGAGATGATTAACAAAGGCAAAAGTTAGTTCTCTGCAAAGACCAATAAAGTGGTCAACTATTCTATTTGTCCCATGAAATTGATAAAGAAAGGAAAGGCACAAAGATTCAATATTAAGAATGAAAAATGAAACAAAACTTTAGCAATAATTATCTATCCCTGCACTGATACTGTACTACCTTATCGATTAAGGCTTTATAAAGCAGGATATTACCATTTCTCTTATTCTTCTCTAGAAGTTTTTGGCTATTCGTGGCCTTTGTTCTCCCACATAAATTATGGAAATCATATGCCAAGTTCCATGAAAAATATTTTTGCATTTGAATTGAAATTTCCTTTTCTTTATAGATAAATTGGCAATTTTACAATATAGAATTTTATTTACCCATGAATAGAGGATATCATCTATTTACTTTGGTCTTATTAAATATTTTTAAATTAAACTTATAATTTTCATTGTATATATTTATTTAAGCATTATCACTAGTCTTACAGTAATAAACCAACATTTAACATAATGAAGAAAATTCATGGTTTGATGAAATTATTGCAATAGAATTTATTTCAACAAAGTTAAAAAATTAACATAGTACTTACCTTTAAAAAGGAAATAGTAGCCTTGCTAGGGACATCACACGCAGCATCCAAGCCTGAAGGAAGAGAGGACCAAAGCGCAGAAATCAAATGAAATTCAGTTCAAGCTTCCAGAGGGATTTGCACCCTAAATATCTGAAATACATAAAAATTAATTACAGTTGTCTTTTCCCCTTTTATATATATTTAAAAGAACCATAGTCATTTTGTTTCAATCTATGCTAATTCAGATGTCTGTATTAGACTAGTGTGTCATCTATGATCCCAGGTGATAAAAATCTGTGGGGAAATGTGTTAACAATGTACTAATTATTTATTTAGCATAGCATCCATTCTAAAAGTCTATAAAATAGTGTGCATATTATGTGTTTATTTTGGAAAAGGTAGAAGAAAAAGTATACTTATTTCTGCTTGTATGTGAAGAGAACATCTTACAAAGAAACAGGAAATAGGTAACAATCATGTATAGGAGAACTGGGGATTGTATAGGACTGAGATGGGAGAGAGTTTTATTTTGGTGATGTTTTAATGCTGTGCCATAAGCATATATAACTTTACCTAAAGCTAATTAATTTAAAAAAGCATTTATTAGCAAAGGTAAAGATACAGTCCTGCTTCTGAAGGTCCACTAGCATTTTTTAAAGAAATTACATGATTTATGATATTTAAATGCAACAATTACTAATTCATTTATTCAACACATTCATTGCTTGTGCTAGGCCTATTCTAGGCTCAGGGGGTTTAAAAGTGAAAAAGAAAGAAAGGAAGGAAGGAAGCAAGGAAGGAAGGAGGGAAGGAAGGAAGGAAGGAAGGAAGGAAGGAAAGAAGGAAGAAGGAAAGGAAGAAAGGAAGAAAGAGAAAAGGAAAGAACAGATAAACCCCACTGCCTTCATTGGCCTTACTTTCTAATGACCAAGAATCATCTTTGTAAGCCTGGAAAAATGAACTGGATGATTTTAAGAAAATTATAAAATCCAACAAAAACCAGATCTGAGTAATTTTAAAATGTAGTGGAAATGTTTTATTTAATAATCTCCATCAATTTTTTCTTTCTGCCCTGACCGGTTTAGCTCAGTGGGTTGGGCATTATTTGTCCTGCAAAGCAAAATGTCCTGGGTTCCATTCCCAGTCAGGGCACATGCCTGGGTTGCAGCGGGCCAGGACCCTGGTTGGGAGCATGGAAGGAGCCACCAGTCGATGTTTCTTCCGCACATCTATTTTTCTCTCCCTCTCTTTCTCCCTCCCTTCTTCTCTCTCTAAAAAGAAATAAAATTGTTTAAAAAACCTTTAAATTTTTTTCTGAGCATTATACATCAAAAGAATAGAAGGGAAAATAGAAGTTTCTGCTCTGACCTGTCTTTAAAGAACAGGAATTCTCCCCTCCGAGTGCTGGCTGCGTCGAAGGACAAAGTGGGATCACACATGGCTGGAGTTTCAGGAGGAACGGACTCTGTGGGCACCACAGGCTCATCAGGGGAAGCAGGGGGAGGTCCTAAAGAGAACAGATGTGAGGATGCAAACATTAGGAGAAATGTGATGCTTCCATCAATGGGTGTTCTTCCCAAACATTCTCAAAGTGCTTCAGGGTGACTGCAAATGCTTTATGAAACATTTTCAAGCTTTCCTGAAGACCATTATTGCAAAGCTACAATGCCTAATTTTCCCAGCACCACTCACCATACAGGGACTGAGTGCCATTCACATCATCTTGAGAAAGGTGGAACCTGGCCAGGTCTGTGAATTTGTTGTAGATTGGGTACCTCAAAGCTTCAGTGTTGGCAGAGTAATGGAGAGGCAGGGGATGGCCAAGTTCATGAGCAGCAATGAGGAATAAATTAGTCTCTATATCAAGCAAGGACATCAATGACCAATTTTCCATTCCTTAAAAATTTGTCCCAGACCTCATTTAGTCAGAGTCATATGTCTCTCTATGTCAAGAATACCATTGCCAGATTATGAGTTCCAAAAATGGGTGAGACATCTCTGCCTTCAGACCATCTTTAGCTGGATTTTGACTTGAATGATCTGGTTAAATGTTATTCATTAATGATGCCACATAATACACAGTATAAGATGTGTTACAAGGACGAAAGATGGCGGCTTTACTCTAGGCAGCATGATTCTTGGCTTTTGTGAAGAGGAGGGAAACTCAAGGATCCGTGGAGGAACAGAACAAGTGGCCTAGGTTATCGAAACAATTTTGAAAACAGGACATCAAAAATTATAGTGATCATTGAAAAACCAGTTGGTAAGGAGACTGCTTCAGGACAAAAGGGACCCAGGGATCAGCTTGGAGACCAGGAGGGTTGCAGTCCCCAGGCCCGGTGCTCCCAGGTCTGCCTCAGGGCACCTGGGAGAGGGGAGTCACTGCTCCCTCCCCGGACTACAGGTGTTGAGCAACACCAGGGGAGACCTTGTTGCTTGAAGGCACAGAGAGGCCAGTTGGGCTGGGAAAAAATCACCCAGGGACTGTGAACACCCACCCATAGCCCTGGGAGAAGTGAGTGCCTCCAGCTGGCACGACCAGGGGCAGCCTGGAAGTTCGCCTGCACTCCTAGCCCAGTGGGAATGTGGATCAGTGGAAAACCTAGACCTTGCAACTTGCAACCCCGATCCAGGAAAGGGCGATGGCGCTCTCAGGTTTCTGGAGCCTGCGGTGCTGAACTGTGGAAGTGCACACCCCCTCGGGAATCCTGAATCTCATGCTGTGAACCCTGAAGGGATGCGATGCTTAGTGCATTCCTAGAGCCCAAAACTCAAAAATTTGGGGGATGGGCGCACCCTTTTACGATCCCTAGAGATGGCACCGTGAATCCCAAAACATCACAGGTGCTTCCTGAGACCATAGAGCTCGCCGTGGTGTAATTTGGCGGAAGGGCAAGTCTCCATGCCATTCCAGGAGCTGGTATCCTGAAACCGAAAAGTCGCAGGAGCCCTGCGGGGCCCTAGAGCCTGGGAGACGGTGGCAGTGAGCTCCGGAGAGCAAGCGTGCTTGGGAGTGCCAGGGTCCTGTAGGGGAAAGTCAGATTGGCCCTGGGGATAGTACCTGAGAGACTTACTGAGATTTGGCTGGGAAGAGTGATAAGCATTTCAAACATCCCTCAGCCAGCTGAAGCCAGCAAAATCAGAAAAACTGGTCTGGCCAGTTAGAAACTGACAAGAGGTTTTTTTGTTTTGTTTTGTTTTGCCTTTTTTTGGCTGTTTTTGGTTGATTGATTTTATCTTGTGTTTTAAGTGACTTTTAATTTTTCAATTCTTATTATTTTTATATCTCTCAATCCCATATGTTTCTCTTCCATTCATTCTAGTATTATTCCTTCCACTCCAAAGTTCTCTCTCCTGCACTCCATCTTCTGCTTTTTTTCCTTTTTTTTTGATCTTGCAAGTTACTGCAAATTTGTATTATCTTTCTCTCACTTTTCTGACATTTTTTATTTTAATAGTATTTTGGTATTCTTTTTCTTTCTGTATAATCTTCTTTGCTTGGCTGGTTATACTGTCATTTGATAGGTTCCCCCTGGTATCTCAGTCACAGTGTGTTGACACTTTACTATCCTTCATCTGTGTTCCATTAATACACCTTTCAAGGTTCTATACTCCTTATTCTTGTTATCTAGATCTCATCAATTCTGCCACAAGACTGTTGCTTTACTATTACTGCAAATAAGACCTAGTTCATACAATTGTAAATACTACACAACACCCCTACCTGATCTCAGCCCACTTTGCAATTTCCTGAACTATACTATTGTGGGGGTTGTCTCTATTCTTTTACACACTACTCCTATTTACTAATCTTTATTCCAACCCTACCTTAGAATCTGACCTCCCACAGCCTCACAGCTTTCTAGACCCAACTAACAATCCTTTCGTCCCCAATAAGAGTCTTACCTTCTTTCCATCCTTTCTAAAACGTGGATAGTGGGGTGGAAGATCACGGTTAACACTATGAAGAGCCAAAGGATAACCCATCTCTTCTCTACTGGCTGCTAATGTAAATATCATAGTATACTGTCTTGCTGTCTTAAACCATTTTGCCTTTCTCCTCCAACTGATCACAAAAAAGAGTAGGGGGAAGTTGTGAACACCAGGATACACGAAGGAGACTGCACCACTGAATCTCACAAGTATTCTACCACAGAAGTTCACACCATAATTACAGGGAACCATAACAGATCAATTTAAGAAACAGAGGCTAACAAGAAGAAACCCACGAACAATGAGAAAACAAAGAAACAATCCCCAATTGAAGGGAAAGGAAGAAGGAAAAGCTAGCAGGAAAGCAAACATCCTGGTGATTTTGGACTCTTTAGTATCAGTAACCAGCCATGTAGAGCTAAAGAGTAACCTAGCTTGTTAGCACCAATAGAAATTCCTTTCTCCTATTTATGTAATTATTTCCTTCTCTCATAAAATCCCCTTGCATTTACCCATAATTGGGATATAATTTGATTTCTGACAGAATCTATGCCCCCGGATTACAATTCCTTTTGATCTGAAATAAATGCTTGGTGTCTCTTACTTTGGTTTTCATTTTTAGATTAATAGCCTGCAGCTAAGTTGTTTAGCTTATTTTGTTGGTGATGAAAAGTCATGTTTAATCCAAAAGAATCTATGCACCCCAGTGTTCATAGCAGCACAATTTAAAATAGCCAAGTGTTGGAAGCAACCTAGGTGCCCATCAATAAATGAATGGATCAAAAAGCTATGATACACTTACACAATGGAATTCTATGCAGCAGAAACAAAGAAGGAGCTCCTAACCTTTGCAACAGCATTGATGGAACTGGAAAGCATTATGCTAAGCGAAATAAGCCAGGCAGTGAAAGACAAATACCATATGATCTCACCTTTAACAGGAACCTGGATGGCAAAACAAACAAACAAGCAAAATATAACCAAAGACACTGAAATAGGGGACAGACTGACAGTGACCAGAGGGGACAGAAGAGGGGGGGAATGGGTAGGGTTTACAGGAACAAGTATAAAGGACACATGGACAAAAACTGGGGGGTGGGGGGTGGAAATGGGAGGGAGGTAGGGAGGGCTGGGTGGGTGGGCTGGGATGGGAGTAAAAGATAGAAAATTGAACTTGAACAACAATTAAAATAAAATTTTAAAAAAGAAAAGTCATGTTTATACAGAACAATTTAATTATACTTTTTATGTTTCAGTCAAGTTTTATACATGTAGTTTTATCATAGAAAATTTAGAATGTAAAATACAGGTAGACAGGAGAAAATAAATCACTTATGGTCATGACACAAGGAGAAAAATACTATTAACACTTCACTGTACTTCCTGCTAATTTGTTAATATCTGCATTATTTTACATCATGATGATCATGGGAACGTTATGAAACTTTATTTTTTCCATAATTCAGAACCTCAGAATTCAAAATCAGAGCACAAAGCTAATTTTATGACTATTTGCCACAAAACCTTTTGAGCATTTTAGTTGGAAGGTGAATTAGAATAGAAAAGGCAATTAGGAATAGATAACATCTGCATGTGGATGGATGGCTCAGTCTTTTTTCAACTATAAAAGCTTAATGACTCACACCAGTCAACAAGTGGTAAAAAGTGTTGAAATCCATCATTCAAATTCCTTGGAAATGACAATGGCCTTTATGTGGCTCTAGGCAACTCAGATTTCATGGAAGGAAGGAGAGTATTTTGTAATATTCTTGGTGTAAGTATTTCAATTGTGCAAACAGGAAAACAGTAACTAAAATTGTTAACGGTCTTTCAACGAGCAGTATATTACTGTGTTTTGCCGTGTCTAATGCACACCCATGTTTTTGGTGCAAACTTTCAGGATAAGAAATTTCATTTAAATTGTTAAGTCAATTATTTATTATTTATATTTCGATAGTTTTTTGTATTACAAAGGAATTTTAGCATTTGTTTTTGAACATATTATGGCACAAGAAATTTTATGTAACAAATAATTGCATAACACAAGGACAGATATTTCAGGCACTACCCGTTATAATGCACATCTTTATTTTTCCCTACAAAATTTGGGCAAAAAATTGCACATTATACATGGCACAATACAAATCTGATTGTGGGGTAAAAAATGTTGCTGGAGAAACACTTTTTTTAATCCAAGGATTAGAGTGGAAGCTGAAGGGGAACAGTGTGTGAAACAGCATGGACCAAGCAAAACTCCAGACTGCCAAATTCACATGCTATGTGTCAATACCTTGGACTCCAGGGTTACAATTTTTCTTTTCTCTTTCATAATCAACACCCATCCAACAGAGACATGGCTTCAAAGTTTTCTAGTTCTGGCTCCTGAGCAGACAAGTGAGAAGTGAAATATCTTTCTAGTTCTTTCAGATGACCAGAAGTTCTTGAGGTTTCATAAGGCAAACAAGAATAGGTCTCCAAATTTTTTTCCAAACATAGTTTAACAGTTCCTATAAACAGTAGACAAATTTATTCTAAAATAAGAAACTTTGTTTCCAATGTGATAATATATTTTTTTCCTTTTCATTTTATGTTCTATAGTGAAAGTTTGTGAAAGGTTGCTTCAGTGGCTATTAGCCAGTATCTTCTTTTCTAAAAAATAAAATTTAAATATATTCATATTATACATAGTTTTGTGTTTTCCATTTAAGTCTATGATCCACTCTGAGTTAATTTTCGTGAGGGCCAAAGGTGTTTCAATTAATTTTTTGCATGCAATGTCCAGTTTTTCCAGTATTATTTGTTGAAAATAGTATCTTTGCCCCATTGTATTGCATTTATTCCCTTGTCAAAGATCAGTTGACTATGTTTATGTTAGTCTACTTCTGGGCTCTCTATTCCATTTCTTTGATCTATTTATCTGTTCTTTTGCCAAGAGCACATTGACTTGATTACTGTAGCTTTAGAGTAAGTTTTGAAGTTGAGTGGTACAAGTCCTCCAACTTCATTGTTCTGCTTCAATATTGTGTTGGCTATTTTGCTTCTCCGTGTGAACTTCAGAATTAATTTGTGGATGTCCACAAAATAACTTACTGGGATTTTGATGGAGGACAGTTGTTTTCTTAAACTGAAAATGTTCCCACTTAATGTTTTTGGTCAGATAAATGACAACATCAAACTATATGAGGTCTGTCCAGAAGGTATCCAGCCATGTAGTATGAAAAATAGAGACATTTTCTGAAGGTGATACAAGAAACATTATACATAGAACAGTGACACCTCAGTCCCCTTCAAAGTAGGCACCTTGGGACCTTACACAGTTCTCCCAATTTCTATCAGCTGCTCCATCATATTTTTTCTGAATCTCATTAATGATCTGGAATCTCTTCCCTTTCAAAGATGATATTAGTTTTGGGAAAAGTCAGAAGTCATAGGTTGCCAAATCTGGACTGTAGAGGGCCTGAGTCACCTGGTGATTTGAGGTTTTGCCAAAAACCTCTGCACAAGACAGTGATGCATGAGGAGGTGCATTATCCCCTGATGAAGCTGCCAATCACCAGTTGCCCATAGCTGCAGCCTTCTGAATCATCCAAATAGTTTCTGCAGAGGAATGTTCAAACAATGCAAAGTTTGATGCAGATTTGTTGCTCTACTCCCTCAGTCATTTTGAATGCATGGGCCACACAGTACATATGTTCACTCAGCGTCATCTACCACCTCCACTAACTAGTACAGGGAAGTTGTCGTTGTTCATACATGTGCAATCCAGTCTACTCTCTTTGGCTGCCAGGTTACATTGAATATAATCATTCTTGTTACATTAACAATGGCAGACTTTTTCCGGACAGACCTTGTATATCTAGTTGCAATGATTGAGGTGGATTCGAATGTGAAGAAAGTAAAGTTGGTTGGTTTAGGGCAGGGGTGTCCAACCCGCAGCATGCAGGCCCCATGCGTCCCAGGATGGCTATGAATGTGGCCCAACACAAAATCATAAATTTACTTACAACCTTTTTTTTGCTCACCAGTTTTCATTAGTTTTTGTGTATTTAGTGTGTGACCCAAAACAATTCTTCCTTCCAGTGTGGCCCAGACATGCAAAAGGTTAGACACCCTTGGTTTAGGGGATATTATAATCATCCATGTGAGCTCTAAGGAGACCCTGAATGACCACAGATATAAGTAAAAATAACTTTAAAAGAAAGGAGATGACACTGACAGAAAATGGACAAGCAGGATGAAAAGGACACGGCATGGCATTGACTCTTGTAAATTGGGAAGAATTGTAAACAGCTATTCTGCAGTTGAGATTTGGTTCCTTTTATTATTACTTAGCAGATTTTTGCCTGGTGTGGAAATAAAGACCAACCAAATGAAAAAAAAAAAGTAACAGCAATTTATTCAGAGCTTACTCTACTTAGGGAGTCAGCCATCATCACGTGTATTCTGTCAGAGACTCAACAGCAGGCAGAGGAGTGGGAAACTTCATAGTGGAAAAGGGGGAAGACTCCTTGTATATTCTGTTGGGCACTGTCAGCAAGGGGACACTGGAGGTGAGATAACTAGAAGTGGGGCACTCTATGCTATTTATTGGTTAGGGGCTCATACTTGATTGTTTTTATTGATCCTCTGCTGGAAACAGGGGTAAAAATTAGAGATGCTGTAGGCAGTCAAGTGTTGGGCATTTTGGACTGTCAGAGAAGTTATTATTTAGCTTCCTGGTTTGTCACTAGAGATAGCAATCAGGCCTCCTACAAATCTGACTTATAACAAGTTGGCTTCCTGGGTTGTTTATTATGGGTAAGAAGATTGTTTATCTGAGAAGGTTGCTGCAGTCCTGTGGTCAAAATTCTATTTTTATGTAGTCTAGCCATTGTTCATTTGTGTATTCAGTCTTTGTTTCTATTCACTAGAAAACTTTTCTCTATTCCAAGGCTTATGCACCTCTATAATAGAGAAAATTGGGGGTATTTACACTTTGCTGAATGATCTGCTCTTTTGATATCCATATATTCTTTACTTAAATTCTAGAATTCATGAAAGCTTCATGGTGGGGGTTAGGTCAAATACCTGTAACTAGTAATGCTCATTGCCCTGACAAATCTGTGGTAATGGTCTTAAACACTGCTTTGCCATGACTCTGACACCTCATCTTCTTTTGAGTTATGATTTGCTAGTGCCGACGTATCTTTCAGATGGGTCACATTATGCCAGAATGACAGAATAAAATTTTGTGCTGTAATAATAGCTAAAATTATGGTTGGATGTATACTAAGACTGAGCTAACTCACACAAACCCAAAGAGCTGGTACTGGTTGCCAGCTTACTCTCCATTAAAACTATACCATGAGAAGAATGAAATCAAAGTTCTGAAATTTCATTCTGAACTTACATTATTTTATATAGCTTTAGGTAATTAATGGCTTTGAAACTTCTCAGAGTATATAACATGGTCAAATAGCTATATATTCAAAACTTTCCTTTAAGAAAGGAGAAAACCACTGTATACTGATCACCTAGTATGTGTCAAACATGTTATATATATTATGTCTAATCTTTAAATCCCCATTGCAAGATAAAGATCAGTCTCCTCACTTCACAGATGAAAAAACAGAACTGCAAGAAAGTTAAAATGTCTGTGTGTATGCACACAGTAAGTAGCAGAGATGATGTAGACATTAAGTCATCAAAACCAACCCAATCAGAATATTATATAGAATTGTATCCCTGAAACCTATACAATTTTATTAACCAGTGTCACCCCAACAAATTCAATTAGAAAAAGAAAAGAGTTTGTAGTGTTTGCAAACAAACTCAATCCCTGCATCTAATCTGTTTATAAAACCCCCCTTAGCTGACAACACTTCACACAAATATTCTGTCTCAAATTTTCATGTTCTTGAAAACTGAATCTTGGCTATGTCTCTTAACCAAACCAAGTATGTGATCATTAGTTTTCCATTTGGAGGGCTCCTCTCAAAAGTTTCTGACCTCTGACTTCTCTCTCCCTTTTAAGTTCATTCCTGCCCATCATCCATTTCTCATGCTGCCTGTTTGTGACCCAGTTAGGACACATGTCTATGAGCAGTTACTATGTGTCACTAAGATGCAAAAATCCACAAACCCTCCTTATTCACCAGGGTTGGTCAATGTTTCAATTCTAGGAGAAAATCAGGAAAATCCTGCTGGCCGTGAATTCCTAAGTGCTTGTCAAAAATTACAAAGCTAAGGTTCCGAGCATAAGCACCATTCAGTACCTTTGTGGCCCAGGACACATTTCACAATTCTTGTTTCTTTCAAAAGTCTTATTTTATTCAATTACTCGTTGGGAACATGTTGTTCTAAGTCATGAATCTAGAGCATAAGTGGAAAAGCTCCTCCTCAAACTTCACTTATATTCATATTTCCCTTAACATATTTGCCAACTTGATTGCTCAAACAACAACAACAACAACAACAACAACAACAACAACAACAACAACAACAACAAACCCCCACCAAAAAACCCAAAACCAAAAAACCGGCACATAATAGAATTAGAATTTTTGTTGTTGTTGATAAATTATTAATCATTTCAACTTACCCTGAATAATTTAGCCAACACTGTCTAATCATGCTCCTTGTTAAAGACTGTTAGCCGAAAGAATTAAAGTGACATAGTGGAAAGAGTACGAGTTTGAGGATGAACAGCCCTCAGCTTGAATCTTAGTCTGCACTGACTAGTTCTGTGACACCAAATTGCTTCTTTTCTCTATGCCCTTTTTTCTTCATTCTGAAAATAGTAATAAAACTGTCTATCCTATGAGCTTGATATGTATAACAAAAATATATATAAAATTTTAAGCACATAATAAACATTATTATGTATAACAACTTATATCTAGAATGATGGCAAAATGTAGGTGACTGTATTTCCCATTTTGGATGGATTTAGTGGTTGGGACAAGGGAAATATAGAGAAAATGGAAGAGGAACCACATGGGTTCTCTACTTTTCCCACAGGTCAGAGAAGTTGTTGGGGTGTGAACATATCTGTTGGTGGGAAGATCAGCAAAACAGGAATTCTGCGTCAAGGGGAAGTTGAGATGGAAGGAAAGTTTTAGTTGAATAGTTACTAAGTGCCAGGGGCTTCATCTATGTTAATCCTCAGGACAAACCTAACATGCAGGTATTAATTTCTTTGAGATTCAAAAAGCTCAACTAACTTGCGGGAGATCACACAGTGAGTCACAGTGAAGATTTTCTAACTTATAAATATCATGGACTTCGTACAACCAGTCTCTACACACAACTCTGCCTTCCAAAATATTTGTAACAGGTCGAGCAAGAGACAAACCATAACTTTACTTTCCACATTATCGTAGATGACTTGTAGTCTCAATAAAACCCACTTTTTAATGCTTTCCTGGGCTTGTAGGATATCATGGAAATCTTCAAGTCTTTCCCACTCCCCCTACCCACATGCATGTACCCTCTGACTCCCCTCACACAATCCCAGTGAGCTAAAGCTAGATTAAGGATGAATGAGCAGCTAACAAAGAACAAATGGGAACAAAAAGGAAATTCCCCAAGTTCAAATGCTTATAGCAGAAGAGCCTTGAGGATCCTAAATCATAAACAATCTGCAAGGTAGAGAATCTGCATCTAAGGCCCCTGTCACAAATCTTATAGAGACTAAAGTAGCTTTAGATGAAAAAAATCCCCCGCTTCCTAATGGAAACAATCACCAATATTCTTAAGGAAAAAGCATGTCCTCCGTAGATCCTCTATGCAACTGAAAATTAAGATTTTTAAAAATTGAGCTCACAAAGTTCATCTAATAATACGCAAGAAAACAAACTCCAGGAATGAAAGTCAACAGAAAGAGCAAATAACAAATTAGATCAACAAGATCCACTTTGGATATTTAAATGATCAAATCCAGACTATAAAATAACAAAGAGTTTAAAGTATAAAGGAATATAACCAAAGACACTGAAGTTGAGAACAGGCTGACAATGAGCAGAGGGGAGAGGGGAGGGAATTTCAGGGGAAAAGGGAAGTGTTTGTAGGAACAAGTATAAAGGACACATGGACAAAAACAAAGGGGAGTGTGGAAATGGGAGGGAGGTGGGGAGGTCTGGGGGGTTGGACTGAGATGGGGGTAAAGGGCAGAAAACTGTATTTGAACAACAATTAAAATAAAAATAAATTAAAAATAAATAAAATAAAATATATTTTTAAAAAAGGAATATAAGATGGAATCACAAAAATAAGTAAGCAGCAAGAAACTAAGAATGACAAGTCAAGTATGAAAATGAATTAAATGAAAATTTGCATTTTCAGCTCCAGTTCTATTTGCTACTTTTTCATGCCCATGTTTTCCAATAAATCATTGAAAATATTTATAACTGTTTTTAACCCCCCTTTTCTTCTCATTTCATCATCTCTGTCATTTCTGCATCTGTTTCTATTGGTTAATTATTTTCCTTGTAATGGGTCACATTTTCTTCTTTGCATGTTCATTAAATTTTTATTGGATTCCAGGCCTTGTAAATATTATATTATTAGGTGTTTAGATTGTAATTTCTTTAGAAGGTGTTTAATTTAGTTTTGACAGGCAGTTAAATAATTTGGATATCACAGTGATCTTTTCAGAGTTTTATTTTAAACTTTTTTAGGGTGGGTCTTAGTGTAGCCTTTACTCCAGGGTTAATTTAGCCCTTTATTAAGGGACCTTTACTAATTACCCAAGTGTTTAATATCTTGTCACTCTGGCTGTGTGGACCCCAAAACTCTCCCAACCTTGTGTTATCTGTGGGAACTCTTCAGTCTACAGCTCCTTGGTTGTGCATATGCAGCTCACCAACAGAATCAAGGGGACTCCTCTCCCAATTCTGGATGTTTTCTCTGAATCCCACTCTTCTCTGCAAATTGTGCTACCTCCACTTCTCTGAACTTTAGTATCTGTCTCCTCAACTCAGTGAGACCACTGTATTCTGCTGCGTTCCCTTTCCCTGTGCAGTGGCCTGGATAATACCTGCTGATATAAAGTAGGTATGATTTTGGGGCTTGCATCACTAGCTTCTCTTCCCTCCTGAACTATACTGCCTGGTGCACATTGAATGCAATCACCTCTTTCATACATTTTGCCCAGTTTTCTAGTTAACCACTGCAGAAAGGAAAATTCAGTACTAGTTACTATGATGTGGCCAGAAACAAAAGTAATCCTTAGAAGTTATATTTATCTACTAACACATAAGAAGGCATAAATCTTAGGTTTTAATCTTTATGAGTTGGGATTTATTTTGCATGTGCAAGCACTGTCCTTTATATTTGGCACATTACAATCTTAAATTATTTTGATATTTTAATAACAGTATGGAAAGTCACTCTTGGGAATGTGAATACTGTGAAGACTATTACTTATGCTCTTACTGGGGTATCCCATTAACTTCTAAGTTGTTACCTTGCATCTATCCACTGAAGAATCTAATATTTAAATGTCTGGGCCTTGATTCCATTCCGTTACCACCTGAAAGTCTCAAGGCTCCACATACTTGGGGTAAGGGCGAGAGGCTTAGGCAAAATAGGTAAAGGGGATTAACTTCTAGTTATAAAATAAATAAGTCAAAGGGATATAACAAACAATATAGAGAATATAGTCAATAATATTGTAGTAAGTTTGTATGGCAGCCAAAAGTAACTGGCTTAATTGTGGTAATTCACTATGTTGTACACCTGACACTAATATAATGTTGCAAGTTAATCATACTTCAATAAAAAGGCTTCCAAGACTCAACAAACTTAATTATCTTGATACCATCAGATATACCATCACCTTTCAATAATGGGCTCTCCTTCTCTATTCCACTATTCAAGGTCATTTGCAAACCAGATCCTTAGGTACCATCCTAAATTATTCCTTTTCAGTCACACCTCACATGCAAAGCAAAAAATCAAACTCTTATTAATTCTACCTTCTAGCTGTTATAATATCCTTACTATAATGTCTCCTCTGTCATCCCCATGACTACCACTCAAGTTTCAGTATTTCTTGCATGGAGCAGTGCAACAGTATAATAGATGTTCTTCTCTGTATCGGGCCTTAATTCCTTTTGTTCTATCTTCTATAGCTCCATCAAAAAGACCTTGTAATATACAATTTGGTCATTTCTCCCTATCTTAAATCCCTTTAATAAGGCCATATCACTTATGAGATAAAAGTAAAACATGGCAGAAAAATCCTTCATGATTTGGTTTTATCTCTTGCTGTTCTTTCCTTAACATTAGGCTCCGAATTTTATAAAAAACTACTCTTTGTATATAATGGGTCTTTGAAAAGGCTTCTACTTCTGCCTAGAATACCTTCACCCAAATTTTCTTTTTCTTTTTTCATTTGTTGATAGCTCTGTAAATTTTTATTTTTATTTATTTCTTATTTTTTAAATATATTTTATTGATTATGCTATTACAGTTGTCCCACCTCCCCTGCTTTATTCCCCTCTGCCCTGCAACCCCTGTCCCACTCGCATCCTCCCCCTTTAGTTCATGTCCATGGGTCATACATATAACTTCTTTGGCTTCTACACTTCCTATACTATTTTTACCCTCCCCCTGTCTATTTTCTACCTACCATTTATGCTACTTGTTCTCTGTACCTTTTCCCCCTTCTCTCCCCCTCCCTCTCTCCCACTGATAACCCTCCATGTGATCGCCTTTTCTCTGATTCTGTTCCTGTTCTAGCTGTTTGCTTAGTTCGTTTTTGGTTTATTTTTTTTAGGTGCAGTTGCTCATAGCTGTAAGTTTGTTGTCATTTTACTGTCCATATTTTTTATGTTCTTTTTCTTAGATAAGTCCCTTTAACATTTCATATAATAAGGGCTTGGTGACGATGAACTCCTTTAACTTCACCTTATCTGGGCAGTACTTTATCTGCCCTTCCATTCTAAATGATAACTTTGCTGGATAGAGTAATCTTGGATGTAGGTCCTTGCCTTTCCTGACTTCAAATATTTCTTTCCAGCCCCTTCTTGCCTGCGAGGTTTCTTTTGAGAAATCAGCTGATAGCCTAATGGCAACTCCTTTGTAGGTAACGCTGTCCTTTTCTCTTATGCTTTTAAGATTCTCTCCTTATCTTTCATCTTGGGTAATGTAATTACGATGTGCCATGGTGTGCTCCTCCTTGCGTCCAACTTCTTTGGGACTCTCTGAGCTTCCTACACTTCCTAGAACTCTATTTCATTTGCCAGATTGGGGAAATTCTCCTTCATTATGTTTTCAAATAAGCTTTCAACTTCTTGCTCTTCCTCTTCTCCTGCTGGCACCCTGTAACTTGGATGTTGGAACATGTAAAGTTGTCCCTGAGGTTCCTAAGCCACTTCTCTTTTTTTTTTTTGAATTCTTGTTTCTTCATTCTGTTCTGGTTGAATATTTATTCCTTCTTTCTGGTCCAAACTGTTGATTTGAGTCCCATTTTCCTCCCCTTCACTGTCAGTTCCCTGCACATTTTCTTTATTTCACTTTTCATAGCCTTCACTTTTTCCTGTATTTTACAACCATACTCAGCCATTTCTGTGAGCCTCCTGATTACCAGTGTTTTGAACTGTGCAGCTGTTAGGTTGGCTATCTCTTCATTGCTTAGTTGTATTTTTTTCTGGAGCTTTGATCTGTTCTTTCATTTGAACCAAAATTTTTTTTTGGTCTCTGCACAGTTATTAAGGGGCAGAGCCTTAGGTATTTACCAGGGCAGGGCAACCCACTTGGCTGAGTTATGAAACTATGTGGAGGAGGGGTCTGAGCAAGAACAATGCCACTTGCTTAGCTCTCGGTCAGCTTCCAGTCACTTCCTCTGCTACCCACAAGCAAATTGGGCCCTTTTGGTGCTGATTCCAGGAGGGTGGTCTTGTGTATGCTTTAGGACCTTGTGGGCCTCTCCAATGAACTCTTCTTTGAGGCTGGGAATTTCTCCTGCCTCCTCAACCCCCATAGATTTTTTTTGGACAGAGGTTTTGAGGCTTTATTTCCCTGCACTGGGACCCTGGGTTGCACAGTTTGTCTGGCTCCCCAGTTGTCCCTCCTGGTTTATGTGCATGCAAAGGTGGGACTGCCTGCTCTGCCAGCTGATGCTTCACCCAGTCCACCAGCCACTGCCTTCCCCTCCCCTGGTCCTCCAGCTGCCACCTTGCCACAAGGTGTCTCCTCCCTGGCTTCCCCGTCTCCACCCTTCATACTGGTCTGGATGAATATTTCTTCTTTAACTCTTTGGTTGTCGGACTTTCATACAGTTCGATTTTCTGGCAGCTCTGGTTATTTTTTGTTTTTAAATTTGTTGTCCTTCTTTTGGTTGTGTGAGGAGGCAAAATGTATCTACCTATGCCTCCATCTTGGCCAGAAGTCCCAGTTTTCCAAATAACAAATCCCTCTTATATTTTAACATGTATCTCAAATATTATTTTTCACACTAAGTATTCTGTGGTTCCTGAATCCTGCAGAGATTGACTCACTCTTGTGTCTTGTACACTCTTCTATTAGTCTACCTGCTTACTTCATTGCATAATCATTTGTTATTTATGGGTCTGTATTTTTATGTTTTTACCATATTTTGCGCCTTTGAAGGCAGAGACTGTCTTAGTCATCTTTTCATCTGTTATGCCAATCATGGGATCTAGAATCTGGCAAATTCTCAATAAATATTTTTAAGTAAATGGGTGAAGTAAAAAGAGTGAACCTTGGCAATTATATGTCACCTAGATTAGGCATATATTTTCCTTTTTCTTGAACAGAGGCAATGTCTGTCACTACATTGTTAGAAGGTAAAGATGTAGACAGGATCAGGAAGTCTAGACTCTAGTTATGTGAGGCTTGAGGAGTTGCCTAATAGTACGTGTTCTTCTGCACCTGGTAGTCCAAAAGGTGGGAAGGCCTGTGCTCTCCCTTATTGTATAGTTTCAGATAATTTACACTTTTAAAAAATTGAAAATTACTTTCATAAAATATAAAACAAACATGTTAAAGATATTATTCAACTCACTAACTAATGAAGGAATTAGTTCAAAGAAGGATCTGAATAGATATATATGCAGTAAGAAATGCCAAAATGTACCTTCTAATGTTAAAAATGCATTAATACCTTATAGACCAATAAAATGTAATGTTTGAGGTTGTCTCCTCTACCAGAAGGTAATCAGTTGTATCTCCCATGGATAACATTTGTTATTTTAATAATTTTAAATTTTTTTCACTAGAGTTAACATGGAATATTATATTAGTTTCAGATGTAGAACATAGTGATTAGACATTTGTCTTCTAACTTACAGAGTGATCACTCAATAGACCTAGTACTCATCTGATACCATACATAATTATTCCTTATGCTGCTCTTTATATCCCATGACTATTCTGTAACTCCCTTCTGGCAACCATCAATATATTTTCTATATGCTTGTTCTCTATTCTGCTTGTTTTTTTTATAGATTCCACACATAAGTTTTATTATCTGGAATTTGTCTTTTCTGTTTGATTTATTTCTCTTAGCATAATACCCTCTAGGTTCATCCATGTTATTTCAGATAGCAAGATTTCATTCTTTTTTTTATATCTGAGTCATGTTTTGTTGTATATATGCACCACTTCTTTATCGACTCATCTATTCATGAACACTTGGGGTAAATAATCCTGCAGTGAACATACGGGTACATATGTCTTTTCAATGTAATGTTTTGGGTTTCTTCAAATAAATACCCAGAAGTGCAACTGCTGTGTTTTTCTCTGTCTCTTGTTACAGCTGTTGTTTTAAAGTCTGTTTTGATACAAGTATTGCTATCACAGCTTTTTGTGCACTTGTTTCCACTTTTATGAAATACTTTTTCCATCCCTTTACTTTCAGTGTGTGTGTCTTTTCATCTAAAGTTAGTCTCTTCTGAACAACATATAAAAGGGTCTTATTTACTTATCCATTCAGCCACCATATATGTTGTGATTGGAGCATTTAATTCATTTGCATTTAAGAATTGTTGATAGGAATGTATTTATTGCTATTAGGTTCATGCTTTTCATCAGTGAATATTTTGTGCCAATCTCTTCTTACCTGCAAAGTTTCTGTTGAGAAATTAGCTGACAGTTTTATGGGAGCTTTCCTGTAGTAACTGACTGCTTTTCTCTTGTGCTTTTAAGATTCTCTTTTTGTCTTTAACCTTTGGCATTTTAATTATGTTGTGTCTTGGTGTTGGCCTCTTTGGGTATGGGACTTTCTGTACTTCTCGGACTTGTATGTCTATTTCCTTTACCAGGTTATAAAAGTTATCTATCATTATTTTTACATTCAATTTCTTGCTTTCTCTGTTGTCCTTTCAGTGCCCCAATGATGTAAAATGTTGGTGTGCTTGAAGTTGTCCTACAGGCTTCTTAAACTATCCTCAATTTTTGTTTTGCATTCTCTTTATTTTTGCTGTTCTGACTGGTTGTTTTCTGCTTCCTACTTTCCCAAATAATTAATTTAATGTTCTGATTCATTTACTCTACTGTTGATCCCCTGTAATGTATTCTTCATTTCTTTCAGTGTATTCTTCATTTCTGACTGGTTCTTTTTAATGTTTTCTAGCTCCATTTTTATGTTTCCCATTGTTTGTTGAAGTTTTCACTTAGATCATTGAGCATCCCTGTAACCAATGTTTTGAACTCTGCATCTGGTAGATGTTTCCATTTTGCTTTGTTTTTTTATAGAGTTTTGTTCTGTTCTTTCATTTGGGACATGTTTTTTGGGGGGTGTCTTGCTTTGTTCTTTTTATAGAGTTTTGTTCTGTTCTTTTGTTTGGGATATGTTATTTTTGGGCGTCTCCCTATGTTTGTTTCTATGTGTAAGGTAGAGCTGGTACATCTGCCTCCCTTGGTAGAGTGGCTTTATCTAGTAGGTGTCCTGTAGGGCCCAGTGATACAGCCTCTCCACATATCCCCAAGGTACAACTTGTGGGCTGTGTGCATCCTCCTTTTGTAGTTGAGCCTTGATTGCTGTTGGTAAGTCAATGGAAGGGATTTATCCTTAGGCCAATTGGCTTTGAGGACTGGCTATTACAGAGGAGCTGCTGTGCATGGGCTAACTCCATGGAGCTCTTCTGATGAGTCTGCCTTTGAGTGTGTACACTACTGGAGATGATTGAGTGGTGATCCAGTGTTGTCTGAAGCTGAGAACCCTGTGCTTTTGCACTGAGGCTTCCTAGAAGGTACAGGCCAACATCAGCTGCCACTTGTGCCCTGCCCAGGGCCACCCAGCATGAGCTACAAAGAAATCTGCAGATGGCTACTACTTGTGTTCTGCTTAGAGGTGACCAGGAGAGACCAAGCTGCAAATTGAGGTTGGCTGTCACTACTGTCAGCCTGGGGCCACTTAGCAAGATGTACAGGGCACACAGAGGCCAGATGCTGCTTATTTGGGGGTTTTGAACCTTTGAAAGATTTTAGAAAAAATGTAGTGTGAGCTGACAGGCTGTTTGTATGGAATAGCCACTGGATATGGCTTGGGTGGGTTTGAAAGTTGCGTGGGATCTCAGAGGATTGTCAGGGCAGGGCAAACAGTATTAGTGAGGTTGATGGAGACTCAGATAAAACGTTGCCTGCCAGCTTTGTTGGGGAAGATTCAGCAAGGGAACAATGATTTCTGCCGGCACTTCTGTCTGGGAGAAAGCTGCCTCTCCAGCCCCCATCCTGAATCCGTACAATTCAGTTCCTTCCTATATGTCCCTGATGCACCTCTTGAGTTGCTGCCCCAACACTGGAGCTCACAATGAGTGAATCCAAGTAAGCACATGCTTGAACCCTTTAAGAGAGAAAACCATCCACCCTACGCAGCAACAATTTTCACAGCCAGCAGTTATAAGGACTTCTCTTTCCAGTACAGGAACCCTGGGTTATGGCCCTATTGTGGGCCAGTGCCCCTTGCTCTTCAGGGAAGACTCTCAAAGCTAAGCTATCCCTCCTGATTTTTAACCTCCACAGATGGATGTTAGACCAGCCTGTTCTGCATATCAGATGCTCCTACCACATGTGGCTTCTTCTTTATATCCTTAGTTATAGGACTTCTGTTCAGCTAGATTTCAGGCAGTTCTCAGTAATGGTTGTTCTGAAGTTTACTTGTAATTTTGAGGTGGTTGTTGGAAGTTCAGAGTACTGCGTTTTCCTACACCACCATCTTGACTGGAAGCAAGATAACATTTATTTGCATTGGTATAGAAAATACCATTTGCTTTATTATTGGTTTTCTATTATTTGTATCTTTACAGAGTTATATAATAGATTGGTTGATGAATAGTCAAAGGTGTGAGATAGGCTATGTGGTAAAAGAGCTGCAGTCCACCCTGGCTGGTGTGGTTCAGTGGATGGAGTACAGGCCTGCAAACCAAAGGGTCTCTGGTTCAATTCCCAGTCAGGGCACATGCCTAGGTTGGGGGCCAGGTCTCTGATGAGGGTTGCATAAGAAGCAACTACACATTGATGTTTCTCTCCCTCTCTTTCTCCTTCCCTTTCCCTCTGTCTAAAAATAAAAAATAAAATATTTCAAAATATATGAAAAGAGCTGCAATCTATACAAACTACATAAATTGTCAACAGGGAAGTAAGACCATCCCACACTGGATTTATACCTTAAAATGACAGAGACCAGCTTTATCCAACATAAGGACTAATTTCACCTAACAGTAACCCTTAGTCTTATACACTCATTTTAAGATATTAGCATGCTAAACAACACACCCCTCACAGCCATGGTCAGAATCACAAAGCCCAAATAAGGACACAAAATAGCAGAGGGAGCTCTTCCAAGCAATGTCTACCTCTTTCCTGGGAAGATCCTAAATATTCCTTCCCCTTACTGAATACCATATACCTTCAATTGAATCAACCCCAGTAAAGGAATCAAATTCTGCTAAAGGGGAGCTGCTCTGTCTGCAGAGTAACCCACTCTCTGTCTTACTGCTTCACTAATAAACTTGTGTTTACTTTAAACTCTATGTTAGCCCATGTTTGAATTCTTCCTTGTGGGAAGCTAAGAATCCACAGTGTGTCTGGGACCCTTGGGGCCCCCAACCCCCAGAACACCTGCATCAGGTTCAGATTCTCATAAAATTAGCTACTCTCCAGGTGATCTATCAGGCAATGTCCCACACTCCATTGTAAAGATACCTGTAATTTCCAAGTCTTGGACATTTTTTTCCTGACATCAATAAGATATCACTAATACCTCTTCCACTGCAAAATGGTATTCCCATCTGGGCACACAAAAAATTCTTATGACAATGTTAAACACCTTTTGCTTGAAAGGTCAAGTAAAAGTAAAAATAGCATGGCATGTCAGGAGTTTTTACTTTATTTGATTTTTTTACTTTATTAATTTGAAAGGCAGAATTTTGTAGTGGTTAATAACACAAATTCCGGAATCAAAGTGCCTGGCTTTGAATTGCAGGTTATGTGATCTTGGGCAAATTAGGTCACCTCTCAGTGCCTCCATTCCTCCTTTGAAAAATATGGATGACAATATTTACCTCATAATTTAATGATTAGCTAATTATTTACTAATAAATAATCATTTATTATTATTATGATTATTTTAATTTAAGGATTGTTTTCTGTATGTGTGCAGAACTTAGAACAGTGTCTGACATAGATTTAACATTATAAGTATTTATTAAAAATGTTTACAATGTAACACAAATAAATGGAGGTAAAAAGAGAAAGTGTACACTTGTAAATCTTTAAAGGCATTTTTCATGAACACTCATGAAACTGAGAGGGGTGTACACTGGGCCTTTACTCCAATATAGCCATTGTTCAAGAGGAACTGCTTAGTCCTGAATGACCTAAGGCCAAAGACATCTCAACCCAGATACCATTAAGTTTTCTTTCCAGGCTAAAGAAACTGTGCAAAAAGTTTTTTCTTTTGAAGCAAGTCCAGCATTTAGTTTCCTGTAGGGAAACAACATTTCCTCTAAAGATAACTTGACCCTACTCCTTGTAAAGATAACTCTAGGATTATTATACTGAAGAAACACATAGTACTTGAGAATGGATCTAAGCTATGAAGGACAGAGAGCTCCATCTCCAAATAGGTTCTTTTTGATCCTCATATTTTTCCTGATCTCAGTTCATTCTATTAGCCAAAAACAATCATCTGAGCCAAAATGAACTTGATCTTTTCCTGGACCTTGAGTACATCAATCAGCAATGGTCTGCAAGTAAATTGAAAATGGTAAGTATTCCATAAATCTGTGAGACACTAGAGGAAGTTTTCATATATGTACAATCCAGAAGATAGGGAGAATGTGTGTGAAAGTAGTGGAGAAAATTGATAAAAGGCAGGCCGACCTACCGGCATGATGTTCTCGCAATATATCACTAATCACTTTTTTTCTACAATAAATCTATGAGATGGGTACCACTAATATTTTCTCCTAAATTTAATGAAGCTTGGATTTAATTTCTTGCCAATGTCACATAGCAATTACTGGCCCATATTGTGAGACTTGATCTGCAATGGAAATTTTACCAAAATCGGAAGTTCTTATTTCATCCCTTCTTCTCTTCAGTTTGTGGTCATACATTATAGGTCATCCTGTAGCCGTATGCAGCCTGGAGAAGTTTTCTGGACTTGAGACTAAGTATTCACGTGGCTTTAAACAAGTCGCCAAAGCAAATGCAACTTTCTTTTTTTTCCATGTTGCCATATTTCTATTCACCCTTTAGTATAATCACAGAGACTAGTTTTATTTAGGGGTAGGTCCAGAATTATTTTCAAGTACACTTTCCATTTTTCAAGAAAAATTCTTAAAAACCAAATACTTTCTTTAAATACTTTTATTGAACAATATAAATATATATACTTTATGCAAAATATTAGAAAAGTCCACATTGCCAACAGAATATTACATTATCACCATAATTATTTAATTTAATTATATCTTACATTATTGTCATTTTAAGTTCTAAGTTTAATTATATCTTACATTATTGTCATTTTTAGTTCTATTTAAGTTCTAAAATATTCTAATTTTACTCCAATTAAAATAATACACTTGTGGAAATGTTTAATGGTCAAAGAAATGAATCATTTCTTAATTTTGGTTAAGCTAGAGAAATAATTATAATCTCTCAGTATAAGGATGTTAAGGACCAAGATATGCTCTTGCCCACTGAAGATGTCTATTTTCAAACTTAATAGCAGAGTCAAATAAAAATTAACAATGAGGATTTTTCAATAATAAAATCTTATGTGTTTTGTATAATAATTTACCAATATGATCATTTATCTATGTCCTACAGATTTTATTTTATGATATATGTCATGATTTAATGGTACACTGGGCATGTAACAAGTATGTTATACTGATTAAACTGAAGTGAATTGACAAACACCCGTAATTACACCATTCCTAACAATGAAAGTCAATGTTGCTTCTCTGCCTTTTGGTGGCACGATGGAGTACGGCATTGTATTCAAGTACATTAGATCCTTGATAGAAATAGTAGTGCCCTAAAAAAAATGAATAGTTTAATTCTCTGCTTGTATTTCTTTGAAAAAGATAACATAGATTTGTGTTTTTATAGATTATCTAGATTAGACAAGGTTTGATTCAAGTATGTAAATACTTGGTCCCATGGCGCCCAGATATCTGCCTACTTCCAATCATTTCACTATTAAATATCTTCATTAATTTTATTAAGAAAGTTGTTAACATGAAGATGTGTTTTGAAAAGTTACACTCCAAGTGGAGAACTCAGTTGAATTCAGGTAGGGCACACAGAATTCTTGATGGAGGAAGCGAAAAGAACATAGGGGTGGAAAGAAAAAATAAAATATCTTGGCCCACTCAACAATTTTGCTGAGGGTCACCTTGCCTAAAGACATTCACAAACACAAACTCAAATGAGCTCAAGCTTCTCTCATCCCACCCACAACCCCAGTCCATGAGAACCCATAAAGTGTGAAAGGAGCTAAAAGGAAGGTAAAGAATGCAGGTACAAAAAAAATATGAATGACAGTGTTTTAAAGGGGGATTTCAAGTATCTTTACTAATCTACTAATCTACTTACCATTATAATAGAACACGGCATCAATTTTAGGCTTAATTCCTAGAAAGTGTGTGGTAATCAATTTGGGATAACCAGGGTCCATGAATTGTTTCATCTCATCATACCTGAATACATACATACATACATACATACATACATACATACATAAAATCAGTAGGAACTCCATCAGAAATAGATCTCATGACATAAACTTGACATTTCATGACATGAACAACAAAATCCACCTATCCCTCTCCTGAAAGACTCTTACTAAGAAAGGCTTAAACTACAATGAAACCCAAGGACCTAAACAGTTTACTGATATATTTTAAGTCCCACTAGGACTCTAATCTGAGGCTTCCTGACTTCTAGTCTAGCACTTTCCTAACCCCTCCACTATGCTTCCACCAGTGCCCGGTACTGCTTTATGGAGCCTGGTTGTCTAATTTCCTGTCAGTAAAGACCTTGCAGGGTCAGGTATCCCTCAGAGGATGGTCTCCTCTCTTTGTCTTCTTGAGTCCAATGGTTATGGAAGGGAATCTGAAACTCTGTAGACCCCCTAAACTGGCTCTAAAGACCAGGCCTCACACACCTCTACCACTATTGTCCAATGTGTTTCCACTGTTATTAATACCATGACATTTTATTTAAAGTATTCTTTTTAAAACACATTGTGTGTTATCTGGTAGATCAGAACCCAAAAGTCCAGAGAAGGAAAATTAGATCAACAAGAACTATTCCAGTCCTATGGTCTCTTAATCGCTTTCCCAGGAAGGTCAAGGATGTTTGGGAATTTGCATAGCAAACCATTTTCTGGAAAAATCATTGCCTATTTCAAAAATCTTAGAGGTCAAATTAGTAACCATTAAAGCTCACCTCCAATATTGATGATTCACAAAGAAGAAGGTCTTATAGAGACATGGGTTAAAAACAGCTGCATCAATTTTTTTCACAAAGTCAGGAAAGCCCAAAGAATGTATACTCTTGGGATAGCCTGGTTGTAGTTTTAAATTTCTGATTAACCAGTACTTATCATCTATAAACACACAAAAAAAGGTACATTGCAATCATATAGAAAGAGTAATAGAAATATGTACTGACTCACTACAAACCTCAATCTTTTTCCACAGTTCCAAATGTATTGTTCTTTGTTCTTGAACATGGCCCACCACCTATAGTTCTTTCTGTATTTTTCTCCACAAGTATTATGATCTATATTTTACAAATTTTTCCTGAAAGTTTTATGTATTATCTAAGTATTTGATCTCTTTTAGGTAATAGTTCAGAGTACAATTAATACAACTTGGAGTCCTTTTTGGTCCTCATTTATAAAAAGTAATGTTTCCTTAATTTATTCTCTTCCTTGAAGTAGACTAAATAGCAAAACTGAAAATTGGAATTACCTTTAAAGAGAAAAACTTTTTTTCTAGCACCGATTTCATAAGCAGCTTGAATACCAGATGGTAAGGTTGGCCATAAAGAAGAAATTAAATTAACATTGCTCTTTGGACTCTTAGGAAGCTTCGACCAGAAGAACCTGACATGTAAAACATTAAATACATGTTTAAAATAGTTGTAGACTCAGGAATCATTATGAAAGGTGAGTGGAAAGGACCTATGGAATGATTTAATGTTTCTTCCCATGATCTTCATATGCTGTTCCATGGATGTCTGAGTAGGAATACCACAAGAAAAGGATGTTAATCATTTTGCTTTGATAACAGCAGTGGTATTAACAGGCAAACTGCTACATGGAAATAACCTGGATCTTGGAATCAAGGGATCTAGGTTGTAGTCTGGTCCCTAAATTCATTCATTAGTTTTGTAATCTAAAGAAAGTCACTTATCCTCAAGTGTCTCAGTTTTTGAGTTTCAAAAATGAAGGATATTTGTCCTCTCTATCAAATATTAATCTTCTATACTGCCTTACACCACTGATATCTGCTTCAGTCTGTGTTGTAAGACAGAAACCATAAATCATCCTGGAATTCCCTTACCTCTAATCAAGAATCAAATCCTTTAAATAGGTACTCTGTCACAGCTTTGGTTCCAGACACTATTTTTAATCATGATTAAAATTGTCTGGCTTCTCTGTTTCCTGTCTTATCTTTCCTCAACCCAGATTCCTACTGCAAACCCATTATTTAATGCCAGTTTTCCAGTTAAAACATAAATATAATCATACTACTGCCTTGCTTTAAAATCTTCAAGATCTCTCCACTGCCTACAGAATCAAGTCCAAGTCCCTACTAATAATTTTCATCTACTTAATTTTCCATCATTTTCTATTATTCTCCAACAATGACAACAACAACAACAACAACAACAACAACAACAACAAAACACCTCAGGACAGAACCTTTGCACTGGGTCAGGTACAAAAATGATCCTACCTGTCTTTAAAGAAAAAGACTTTATTTTCCACTGTAGTGATAGCATCAAATCTCATATTAGGATCACAGGGAACTGATTCTGTATTGTTAGGATTTGGTGAGGGTTTGTACTTTTCTGGACCTCCTGAAAAAAACATTTTAAGAAGCATTAGAAAGAAACATGCACTTTAGATCATAAGAGGAAGAATCCTACCTTTTGCAACAGCATGGATGAAACTGGAGAGCATTGTGCTAAGTGAAATAAGCCAGGCAGTGAAAGACAAATACCATATGATCTCACCTGTAAGTGGAACCTAATCAACAAAACAAATAAGCAAGCAAAATAGAACCAGAGACATGGAAATAAAGAGCAAACTGACAGTGCACAGAGGGGAGGGAGGAGGGAGCTAACAATGGGAAGAAGGGGAAGGGTCAAGGAAAGTGTATAAAGGACCCATGGACAAAGACAATGGAGTGGAAGGGAATTGAATGTGGGAGGTGAGGGTGAGGAGGATGGAGGAGACTAATGGGGGGAAAATGGGGACAAATGTTGTAATTGAACAACAATTTCAAAACATTTAATTTTCTTTGCAACATCATGGAGGAAAAAAATCTATTCACTCTGACTTTTTTGTTCCAGTTAAATTATTTTTCTATGTGCCTTCTCTAATTGAAAATGTTATGTTAAATAGAAAGAACAGATTTGAAGCCAGAAAGCTTAGTTCTGCCTCTGGCTCTGGCATTAACATACTAGGTAACTGGTGCTCATCTGTAAAAATGAATATAATATCTGTGTTATCTACCTCACAGAATTTTCATAGGGCTCAAAAGCAAATATAGATATTAAGGTTTTATTCAAATGCAGATATAATAAAACCATTCATAAGAGTGAGTATGTTTATGAGGCAAAATGGCAAATAAATTCAACTTACCATAGAGAGACTGAATGCCACGTATATCATCAGGAGAGAGATGAAATGAGTTGAGATCAACATAACTTAAGGTGGGGAACATTATGGCCTTTCGATCTTTGGAATGGTCAAGACCCAAGGAATGGCCAAACTCATGAACAGCAAGTAGGAACAAGTTGGTACCTAAGAGGAAACCAACCAGAAAGGAAAAAGAGCAATGACATATAATGGCATTTAGAAAACAATAACGCAATTTAAATATGACACAATGAAAAAAGAAACATTTGGGAATCCTTCACTTGTTTCTCCTCCTTGCACAAGGTTTTCCTCCCTTGGCACTATTTACACTATAGGTCAGTTGTTTCTTATAGTTGTTTAGAAATCTCTGGTTTACCATTAAATAAGTAGCAAATCCTTCTTCAGTTTTTACAACCAAACTGTTTCCCTACATTGTCTAATGTCCCCTTGGGAACAAAATTGCCTCTGGTTAAGGACCAATGCACTATCACAAAAATGAAATATATTACATTGTGAAAATTTCTAGAATAACTCATAACTGTGTTCAATGGTTCTCATTTCCTCTAAATCATTCCTTCATTCTGCTTTCAGTTTTGATTAGTCTCAAGCAAATATATTAAAAAGTCTTTCATAACCATTCTTTACTAACCCAAATAAAAGGTCATATTAATTTCCAGGTACTATGAGTCACTGAGAAATATACCACATTATGTCTAACCCTTATACAACTGATAGGAAGCCACCATACTCTCTATTTAAGAGGAGGACACGGTATCAGCAAGATTAATTGACTAAATTAAGAGATGACCCAAGAACCTAAGATTCAAATCCAAATTTCTTGGCTCTGAAGCTCATCATTTTTCTACACATGATTCTAAATGAAGTAAGAGACTATGCTTATAAATTAGGCACATGTACACTGCTAAATTATAGTCATGCCGGTTCATTTATTCTTTATGCCCTAGAAGATGCACCTTTGTAGGTAAGAAAGAGGGGTGTGTCCTTTCTGTCAAGTTTCTCAAATCCAAGAAGACTTGATTAACCCCTTACTGTTAGTTTTTAATCTGTGTTCTAGTCTAATACATTTATTTTTGCCTTTCGTTTTCTCTGGCAAAACTGCATCTCAGAACTGTCTTGCCCAGGATTACATCCCACCTAGCCTCAGAGCCTGGACTTGAAATACTCTCTAGCACCCAAGTGTGAACATAGAATCTACTTCTCTCTTGGGGGTGTCTAGGAACATTTCTCATAACACAGGGGTTTTGTAACTAACTCAGAAATACTTTAACTTCTCTCAAATAATGAAAAAGAAACAGACTTTGGCATTCTTTTCACTCTGCATAATACAGGGAAGAGTAAACAAAGCCTTTTATATTTTGGCCTAAACCTAAATTTATCTTATTCCCAGTTCATATAATACTTTGTATAAAAGACAAGCACTGGTCCTTATCTTAAAATAATGAATATCTGTTTGTGTCCTGTGTTTTGCTTGATTGCATAATCTTCCAGGACAGGACTGGGTCCTTTTCATCTCTGTAGCCAAATACCTGCATTGCATCAGCTAAACTACAATAGAAATTTAACAACCATTGAAATAATTATTTATTAATTTAATGTGTCAAAATTATGTTGATAATGAGCACTTTAAGTTAGAATTTTTATAAATAATTTAACTTTTTGAAAATATATAATCAAAACAATTAAAAATAAGGCAATGTGGACAGGTAGAAAGTACACACTGGACCAAGTTAAAAACTAGAAAATGCATGTTCTGACTCCAGCTTTTCCACAAGTTAGCCACTAACTTTCCCTTGGTCTTAATTTCCTTTAACTGTAAAAAACTATATTAAATTATTTTTCCAGGGTCCTTTAGAATTCCAAAACATTTTAGCTAACTAGCACAAGTCTCCCACATCAGATGAAATTATTATAAAACTCAAATTCCCTTGTATAAAATTTAGGCAAATTTAACATGTCTAGCTGAGAATTTTCAGCTCAGTAAAAACCTAATCCTACATCATTTGTCTTTTGACAATGTAAAACTGCTTTTATCACTCAAGAATTCTGTAAGTTTTAGACCACGTGTCAGACTAAAACAATTAGTCTTTCCGATCTCTAAAATATTGCTATCTAATGTCAACAATTATCAGCCGGAGAAAGGGGGATGCTGAATAAAACACATTTTTGATGACTTTCTTTCCATTTACTTTCCACCTGAGTCAGTTATATAATTTAGGATTTCCAGTGGAGAGATTAAGAGAGCTTCTGATATGACAGTTTCAATTTTCCAATGGAGAGTGGTTTCTCCAAACAGAGACTAATTATCCCTATCTTCCAACTCTTTGATAGGAATGGTGACTTACAGCCACTCTGTAAATACATACAAGGTATCATCCAATGATCAGTTGGGCATTCTGAAATTGTTGTCCCAGAACAAGTGACTGCAAGGACATATAACATTGTGTATCTGTACAAGGATCTCTAAATTCTCTACAGCATCATCTTTCCGTGTTACTATAAGTCTAAGAAACTATCACTGTATAATGGATCATGAAGATGACCACACTATTTTAGGATTGTTAGCATACACAAAATTAGCATCTGTGTTGTCTTGATCTTATGGGTTGCATTGTCAAAACTGATCACTTAACAACTTTTACTTTTATGTACTGTAGTTCTTAAGGTTCTTGAGTTTATGTTAACCAACTAGCTCATCCTCAGATTCTAAGAACGGATCTTTAAGATAATCTAGTCTAATACCCTCAATTTATAGAGTGTAAAATTGAGACAAAGTGTTACTTTTTATTTAGTGGCTAAATTATAATCAAAACAAGTTTTTTAATCCTATAATTCTTTCTCAGAAGGTAGCCTTTCAAAATGATTTAACAAAATGATGCAATTTAGAATTTGTTAGGGTTTTTGTGTGTGTGTGTGTGTGTGTGTTTTGTTTGTTTGTTTGTTTGTTTGCCTACCTCTGTAGCTTTTAGTCCAGAATTCAGCCTCATCAAAATGTACATCTCCTCCAATACCAGGTCCGGGTCCATAAGCATGAGCTGCAACTCCACCTCTGCCATCAAAAGGATTGGAGTCTCCATGAGCTTGTTAAAAAGAGAAGAAAATCAGTCCTTCTATATGTGCTATAGGTCATGCCAAATGATACAGATGAAGTAAGTCCAATTTCTCTACCTCCAAATACAAAATGTATCATAATGTCAGCCTCGCCTGTGTTAACCCTTCTGAATTTCAGGGGGGTCACATTACTCCATACTTGAAAAGCTTTCTGGATGGTATAGTCAACATCCTCACGCTTCATGTCAGGAGTGTAATTATTGATCCTTTATCAGCCAAAAGAAAAAAGAAAAAAATATATGGAAACCATGTGTTAATTTTGTCTTATTATGATACTTCATTTCTGCTAGCAGCATTAGAGAATGAATCGTTTCATAAATTAATTGTCTGGATAAAAGGAAAAATAACATAACTTTTTATACTACGGACATTTTTCCTTGGACAGCTTCCTCCTCAAACAGGATCTAATTTGATTCATTCTTATTTATGATTTATAGGTCACCATTATGAGAGATTTACATTCATAGAAGCTTAAGACTTTTGCCCCTTCTCCAAAACTTCTGTGTTTATTCATCTTGACTATTCTATAAAACTTTCTCCTGTGTCTTATTTACTGTAGATTTTACTTCATTCTCCTTTCATTTGCAGCCTTCTTAGTGTGGTCTGGACTGGCAAGTCAAACAATCCCTGGATGAAGGATCCCCTTCCAGAGAGAATGAACTTTAGCAGAGGGATAGTGTTAACAGTCGAGGAAGGCTTCTTATCTGCTACCAGATTTAGGGCTATATCTAAATGGTTCAGGCTTCTAGAAGTCAGACCTATGAGAAAATAGAAAAACACATGGCTATGATGTCACCTGTAAGTGATAAAATGTTTCTTCCATACTGGCCTCCCTGGCATTGTGCTGAAGTGATGAACGTCAGGTATTCCACATCGAGGTCTGTGCATCATGTCCAGAGTCGGTTTGTCCAGTTGCCCAGTCACATTTAACCCCAGGAACTGCTGCATTTCCTGAATTTTTTTCTCCATGGAGTTTGTATTGACTTTCATTTTTGTTATTGGAATTATCTCCGGCCTGAAGCTGTAAAACCGTGTCAAGTAATCCTGGAAAAAATACATTTAGTTTTTACATTATTATACATCTAAAGGTTTCTGTTGGAGCTCTACATATGTGACTCAACTGGACACTGATGTTTTTGAACCAGGTATCATACAATTATAATGAAAAAAATTAAAAATATTCTGTGCTGTCAAAGACATGTCATAAACTATTAGCAAGATTGATTTCTGGAAGCCCACTGAAAACACCTTTATGTCTTTACTCCTTCAAACTTGTTTCTACTTTTTAGAACTTATTTGTGTATCTAGCACATCATGGCATTCATTAAGCCTCAAAATCTTTATTGTTGGGATGCATAAATTATTAATTTAAATTGAGAAAAAATTCCTTGCTTAAAAATAGAAAGCCTGCAGTACAATGGACAACTATGACAAATTCAAAGTTGAAACAGTCTTAGAAAATGGGAAATCATCTGAACTCATATAAAAAATTGAAAAGTTATATTTTAAAAACTGTTCATAATAAAATATCTGAGATAGTGAAAGCAAAGAATATTCTTCAATTATCATGGCAGACTTAAGTGGCTAAATTAATTACGACATTGTTTCAGTTTCAGATTATTATTACTATTTTTAGAGATTTTATTTATTTATTTTTAGAAAGGGAAGGGAAGGAGAAAGAGAGAAAGAGAGAAACAACAATGTGAGGTTGCTGGGAGTCATGGCCTGCAACCCTGGCATGTACCCTGACTGGGAATCGAACCTGCGGCACTTTGGTTCACAGCCCATGCTCAATCCACTGAGCTACGCCAGCCAGGGCTTCAGTTTCAGATTATTAACCAGCATTAAATGGTTAATGTGAAATACCAGAACACCAATTATTTTGAACTAACACTACATGGCCTAAGCTTTTTAGTAGAAGGGACAAATTCACCCACCAATTTTATAACGCTCCTTTGAAACCAATACATCTTTATTACATTCCTCTTTGGCAAACAAAAATTCAGTGCTAAAAGCAAATAGTCTGCTAAACCAGTTTTCAAATAGTACTTCTCAAAATAATACTGGTCATGCAATACATCTTAAGACAGAAATCAATCTAGATAAATACTATAGCATTAATACTTACATTAGCAAATTTCTCATTGTGTTCTTCAGAGCTCATCAAAGAAATAGCTCCAGGAGCAGCAATGGCCTGCAGGACCAGTATCAATAGAAAAAACTTCATTCTAAACTTCTCCTGAATGACTTAATGTAAGCCACTCTGTTCCTTTTCAGAACAAGTTCCTTGAATGTCACTCTTTATATAGTCCCTAGGCCAGCCTCTGTGAATATGAAATCCTTTGAGTGGCTCATAGTTGATATCATCTTCTTTTGATTTGTCTCAAAACCCACAAACACAAGCATGACCTTATTCTAAGACCAACGACATGTCAGTTAGCATCTACCCCATGGAAGGGTCAATTAGCAATGAAGTCATCATTCACTCCAACAAGTTACATTTCCTTAAATAAAATAAGCTCCTATTTCTACCCACCCTAAAACATAAGCCATCATACAAGAAATATTGAACACCTAAAATATATAAATAACTAAAAAATAAACTTTTAGAAAGTGTAGTACCTGAAATTCCCTGTAACACTTTATGTTCATTATAGCCTTTCATAAGAAACTAAATTTAAAAGATTAGATCAATAAAATTATTTTGCTAGGATAAAGGAATATTTTCCAAGCTGAATCTAAGTCCCTAGAGAACTCTGATGTAGAGATTACATGTTTATCAAAGAAAAGCTCACAACATCATGATGCTTTGATGTTCATTCCATGAGTTGTATGGGCTTAGATCCTGTTTCTATAAGTTCTGATCTTTAGCCATCAGAGTGGAAGCCCAGTCCCAACTGAGTAGCTGAGTAGAGAGATTTAAGAAGCAAATGTCCCTGGAGGAAATTGTCTGGAGGTGGGAGCATGAAGATCAACACTTCAACTTTGGGAGATAGAAAAATTTGCCTCTGGAACCTCTCTACCTCGCTTTCAGCTCAACTTTCTTCCCCTGTGACCTAATTGTCCCATTAACATGGAATCTACCTCTCAGTCAATAGAGAATGTTTGAAGATTGAAAAAAGAAAAAGGACTCATGGACGTAGACAACATTGTGGTGATCTCGGGGTAGAGGATATAAGGAGGATAAATGGTAATGGGGGAAAATACAATAAAAGTGATTTTTAAAAAGAATCAAGGAGTGAACTACAAAGGTAGAAGTACAATCTCTGGGGCTACCTCCTGACTCCATATGAATAGTCTGGGGTGCCAGTAGGGAGAGACAAAATTCTGTGTTATGATTCAGTCGTTGCTCTGCCCCATCTTCCAAGCCTGGGAAATGCTGGTTGCTCCCCAGCATTACCCCATGGCTGGAGCTCAGGGGAATGAATCCTGTCCCACATAGGCAGGAAAGGAGGACCTCTGCATTGCATCTGTCAGCCACATCCAAATTCTGTTTTTCTTTTTTAACTCTGGGATCTGATCTCTAAAATCTTAAGTATTTCATTTGAAAAATGAGAATGATACTTTGACTTCCTTATGCTTTTGTGATGATTAAATAAGACACTGTACTTTAAATACCAGCCCATACTACACGTGCTCACTAATATTCATTCCCTTACCCTTGGCCTGAAAAGAGAGCATCATGAATCTGAAGTTTGCAAACAGGTGTGGCTGTAGGATTCAGGGTAAAAAAGTTCACATAGAAGAATTATAAGGCAATCTTTTCAAATACTGGATTTAACTCAAGCATCATAAGAGGAATATGCCATTGGCAAGAAAGCAGGAAAAATGAAATTTATTAGAAAGTCTGGGCAGACTGGCTCTCCACCAGCAGGGTGTTCCTCCATGAGGGCAGGGTCTGTCTGCGTTGTCCCCACTGTATTCCTGGTGCCTAAAACTACCTTGAAGTTAGTAAGTGTTCAATAAATGTGTGAGTGAACCCAGTTGGAGAATAGGGCCTAAATGATACCAGTAGTAAACTTCCTTTGTGGGAGCAGTTACTACACAGAGGGTGTGTTCCTTAACCTCACTGAAAGCATGCAAGAACTGGTCTTATTCATAGCAGGAAGGAATCTGGTTTTTGAGAGGCATTCAGGAAGTCTAGAAAGTATAGGATGTAAGATACAAGGTAAAAGCAGACAAAGATACAAAGGAAGTAAAAGAATGTCCTCACTGAAAAGTTTCAGAAAAATAGAAAATTACCAAATTTTAATGGTCTCTAGGTCTTGGCTCATCTAATGCCCCAAGTGGGTCAAGGAGATGAGGGCCAACTGGACATCGATAGAACACTGCAGGGGTTGTAAGTTTAGGTTCTGGGGTCAAGCCAACCTGCTTTAGAATCTTAGCTCCATCATTTTATGAACTGGGGCAATCACTTTAATCTCTGTAAGACAATTTCTTCACCTGTAAAATTGGAGTAATAGCAGTTACCTCAAGTGTTATTATAAGGATTACACTAAAGTATAGAGAAAAGTATTTGGCTTAATCCTGACACACCTTAAATATTCAATTATTTATTATCCTTCCTTTACTGCTCCCTTATGTAAGACATTTGAAAAAAACACAGGGAATTTCCATTGGAAATGGAGATGAGAAAGGAGATCAACTACATGGTCAGAACTCTCTCTTATGGTAGAAGGAGCTACAAAAAATTATGATCAAATTCTTATGACTTTGATTAAATTTAGCTTTAAATCTTAGCTCTAGAAACCATATCTTTTACCCTTTGCACCCCTCAGAGACCAAGCCTTTCCCCCGGTGATCAGCAACCCCCTGGGCAGTAGAAGGCAGTGGCCTGGACCTGACTAATGGTCACAGGGTCAGGAACTCTGGCAGGCTCAAGATAACATCTTGACCTGAGTTATGTTACTGACCCCTGGTTATTTTCTCATGAAATCAGACATAGGGATGTAGGAGCAGACCTCAGAACTGTTCTCAAGGCTTGAAGAAATGGTTAGTTACTCTTATGTTACCTCTCACCAATCAGCTTTCAGCATGAGCACAACCCCTGTAACCCACAATACTTTGTGATTTCACCCTATATAATTTGTAACCTAAACGCCAACAGATAGTTGGATCTTTAGCATTAGTTCCCCGTCTCTGGATTGGTCAATTCGACATTAAACTATTTTTCTTTCTCTCCTGTTTATGCATTTCTTTGTGCCAGTGCATGCAGGCAGACAGACTCAAACACATTGGAATTCCAGTAACAGTCTTGGCCATGACTAGATGCTGGAGATCCCAGCAGAGACATGACTTCCAGGGAACACACTGAGGGAAGTGAGAATCCAAGGGTCATTGGCAATGCTCTATGTGAAGAAAAGCATGTCTATGAAAGTGCAGAAAGTAGCTGAGATAGCAGTTCCTCTTAAGAAGGACAACTTTTCCTGATAGGAGTTTCATTATTAAAAGGCAGATTTATAACCCTTGCTGGTGTGGCTCAGTGGATTGAGTGCTGGCCTGCAAACCAAAGGGTCACCAGTTTGATTCCCAGTCAGGGCGCATGCCTGAGTTGCAGGCCAGGTCCCCAGCAGGGGGTCCTGGCAATGCAACCACACATTGATGTTTCTCTCCCTTTCTTTCTCCCTCCTATCCCCTCTCTAAAAAGAAATAAATGTTTTAAAAATATTTAAAAGGCAGATTTATAACACAAGTCTTCTCTATTGCATTGTTTCCTTTCTGAGCTCAACACCAGGACATATAATAACCATAAGCTAGTTGAGGAGATTCCCCAGAAGATTCAGAGGTAAATGGAAAAGACCAGGTAGGAGAAATGCTCCCTAAATATGGAAATTCCTTAGATGGCCCTGTCACCAATAGTCTGTTCATGCAGAAAGAAAACTTCAAGTAGTTAACTATCTCCTTTTATGGATAAAGAAATAGGAATCTAGAAAAGGGAAGTGAATTGCCTGAGAAGAGAATTCTGGTAGGTCTCCCGATTCTGTCCTGATGGTTTGTTACAACATACTTCATTTTGTCATGTGTATCACTTTATTTTTTTTTTGAGATTTATGTTTCCCTGTGGGTATCTTACTAATGCATACACTACAAAAATGATATTATGACACCCTTAAACTTTCTAGTTTAAAGCTAGGCTGTTCCCTTTGCTGTTGTGAAGGCTAGGCATAACCAAACAGCCCTGGAAATGTTGTAGATGAGAGAAAGCAGAATATACCACCTTGGAATGTGCCACCTTCACATGTAGATTATATCACAATGAAGACAATTGGGCCCTGCAGACTCAGGAAGAGCTTTTTGTGTCCCCCCTAATTATTATCAGAGATAACTTTTATATCATAAGGGCTATCTGCATGGTATGGCAGACATCTGCTTACCAAACATTTGTTCTTTGTATCTTCTTGCGAATTGTCTTTCCTTCGGAGCCACAGGCCCCTACCCTTTCCACTTAGCTCAGGATGGCATATAACCCTCAGTTACCTGACTGCTGGGGAGTTTCACATACTTTTAAATTTTTTTAAGTTTAATCAATCAGTATTGAAATACAATATTATATTAATTTTAGGCGTACTATGTAATGATTAGATATTTAAATATCTTATGAAAGAATCATGTGATAAGTCTAGTACCCATCTGGAGAGTCTGATATTTTTATAGGGTTCCTGTATTATATACAAAATTTGTTTTTCTCTTGTTTATCCATCTTACATTAAATTAATTATTAGACCAGCCAAAGAACCTGGAAGAGAAGAAAAGAAAATTTTTCTGTCCTTACACAGGTGACTGAATTTCTGGGGAGGTGGCATCACTTGTCTGTTCTCTGGAGAACAACTTCTTGTGCACCATCTCTCTGCCTCCTCTTGGGCAGTGTCCTGCTGCTGAGGTGCTTTTGTCGCCAAGGCTTTCCAGGAATTTGCCTGGAGCATCTCTGAAGAGCACAGTGTTTAAGGTCACCCTAGCCATTCCTGTGGACATAGACAAATTAATTTTTCTGTGTCTGATTTCTTCATATATAAAATGGATTAGTGTTAAGGTTTTATAAAGAATAAACAACACCTGACTGGTGTAGCTCAGTGGATTGAGTGTGGGCTGCAAACCAAAGTGTTGTAGGTTTGATTCCCAGCCAGGGCACATGCCTGGGTTGCAGGCCACAGCCCCCAGCAACCACACATTGATGTTTTTCTCTCTCTCTTTCTCCCTCCCGTCCCTCTCTAAAAATAAATAAATAAATCTTTAAAAAAAGAATAAACAACATAATCTATTCAAAGCACCTAGCTTCATATGCTCAGGCCTCATAAATGTTCATTCTTTGCCTTTTCACTTTACCTCTGTCCCTGTATGTTGGTCATGTGGGGTTGAGTTACACCAGCTAACTTTTTCCATATAGGAAAAAAATTAGCCTAAATAATGGTTTTCAACCACAAGTGGATCTTCACGTAGCAAAGAAACAGAAATGGTCTGGAAAGGAGCTGATATTGGTGGTGGAGATGGCTCACAGAGTTCTCTCCACCTTGCTCCATAATGAAGTGGAACTGGACCCAGATGGTACTAGGACTCGGCAATCTGTAAGGCAGGGAATGCCAGAGTAACTGGTTAGAAATCTACTGTCTGTCAGACTTGTGCTCAGCCAAAAATTGTATCAGTGAATTCCCTAACACCAAGGCATTCTTCCCAAAGGAATACTGGTGAGAACCCTGGAAAGTGTAGGGTTTGGACATGAGAACAATCACACTGGGTGCAGCCCTTAGGAAAAATGTAGAGGGAGCGTGTAGGGAAAGTAAAGGTTGCCATGGTTTCTTTTTCTTGTACCCCACTGTCCCCCAGCAAAGTCTCCCCCTCAAACAATTATATACTAAGACATAAAACATAGCAAGAAGCACATGTCCTATGTATACATCACAAGGTAGAGACAATTTGGTAACACATTCATAAGTGGTGTTAGTCATTGTTTACTTTCCTGTTCTTGCCCTCTAACAACAAGGTAAATACCTAAAGGTAGAAATAATGACTCATATCTCTGAACTGATTCGGACTTTAGGGCCTGATCTAATGAAAAGAGCAAGGCTTTGGAAACAGACTTGGCCTCAAACCTCAACTATGCTACCTATGAACTATGTGGTTTTGACCAAGTTATTCAAGTTCAGTTTCCTCATCTATAAGTGACATTTTTGAGGATTGGATAAGATAATGCATGAAACTGCTCAGCCTGTGCATAAATGTGGGTTCTTTTTCTTTTGTAATACCTAGGCTAGCTTTTTTCTTTTTAAAAAATGTATTGAATTTATTGGGGTGACATTGGTTAACAAAATTATATAGTTTTCAGGTGTAAAAGTCTATAATACATATTATACTGTATATTATATGGTATTGTTCACCATCCCAATTCAAGTCTCCTTCCATCACCATTTATCTCCATTTGCCCTCTCCTACCTCCCCAACCTCCCCTTCCCTCTTGTAATCACCATACTGTTGTCTGTGTATATGAGGCTTTTTTTTTGCTTAATCCCTTTACCTTTTTCATCCAGCCTCCCAATCTCCTCCTCTCTAACAACTGTAAGTCTGTTTTCTGTATCTATGAGCCTCTTTCTATTGTATTTGTTTGTTTATTTTGTTAATTAGATTCCAACTTATAAATGAAATAATATGGATAATCTTTCTCTTACTGACTTATTTCATTTGGCATAATGCTCTCTAGGTCTATCCATGCTGTTACAAAAGAAGTAAGATTTTCTCCTTTTTTTACCGCCAAATAGTATTCCATTGTGTAAATGTACCACAGATTTTTTTTTATCTACTCATCTACTGATGATCACTTTCTAGAGCAAAATTTTTTTCTGATACATCTCCTTGGACAAAGGAACCAAAAGAAAAAAAAACAAATGGGACTACATCAAACTAAAAAGTTTTTGCACAGTAAAGGAAACCATCAACAAAACTTAAAGACAATCAGCTGAATGGGAGAACATATTCACCAATGATACATCTGATAAGGGGTTAATATCCAAAATTTATAAAAAACTTATACAACTTTTGAACAATGATTAACATAAAATTAAAAAAAGAACAAAAGAAAAAAAACTTATACAACTCACCATCAAAATAAAGAATCCAATTAAAAAAAGGGCAAAGAACCTGAATAGACACTTCTCCAAAGAGGACATATGGATGGCCCATAGACATATGAAAAGATGCTCAACATCATTAATCATCAGAAAAATGCAAATTAAAGCCATAATGAGAGATCACCTTGTATCTGTCAGAATGGCCACCATCAATGAATCAAGGAACAATGTGTTGGTGAGGATGTGGAGAAAAGGGAACCCTAGTGCACTGTTGGTGGGAATGCAGACTGGCGAAGCTACTGTGGCAAACAGTATGGAATTTCCTCAGAAAAATAAAAATGGAACTGCCTTATGTCCAGCAATTTTCCTCTTGGGAATTTATCTGAAGAAATCTGAAACACTGATTCAAAAAATATATATATGTACCTCTATGAACATTGCAGCATTATTTACAATAGCCAAGATTTAGAGTAGTGTTTTTCAACATTTCCTTTATTATGCCCCCTGCAAAGAGGCATTTTAAACATTTTCCCTATAAAATCTTAATGCCAGAGATGTACTATACATCTGTTTATGTGCTGTATGTACAGTATATGGGTCCTTTATACATAAAAATGGTTTTGCCCCCAATGACCAACTTTTATCCATTTTCAGATGATATTACCCTCATTGAGAATGTTTGTCATACAGTAGCATATACTCTACATTGCTGGGTCAATAAATGACCCTTGACACCAGTTATGCCTGGTCTGACATGGCATCTCACCAGGAGGCTGATAAAAAGCAAAGCTTCTGGAAGATGTCATAAAGCCAAGAGATCTGGATTTTAGAGACACTGCCTAGATCACAGAGGGCCAGCCTGTTGAACTTGGGGTCAGTAAAAAGTAGTGAAAATTTTTTTCAAAGATTTTATTTATTTAGCTTTAGAGAGGGAAGAGAGGGAAGAGAGGGAGATAGAGAGAGAGAAACATCAATGTGCGGTTGCTGGGGGTCATGGCCTGCAACCCAGGCACGTACTCCGACTGGGAATCGAACTTGCGGCACTTTGGTTCGAAGTCTGCGCTCAATCCACTGAGCTACGCCAGCCAGGGCAAAAGTAGTGAAATTCTTACAAGGGATTGACGGCCTATATTTGTGGGTTAGATCAACTCAGAGAGAAAGCAACTCTATGACTAGAGAGAAGGGGAAAGAGTCAGAATCTGCACAGTTCTCTTCAAGAGTGAAGTAAGATGATTTTTAAAATACTAAATTTTCCCTATATTGCTCTCCTTTTCTTCGAGCTCCATTCAAGCAGCTAGTGGATTTTGTTTGCTGCTAAACAATATCTGTAGCCCTGAACACGTTATTACTTTCTGACTTCTTGCCAAGAGCTTAAATCCAGTGAAGTGAATATGGTTTGAGAAGAGAGGGATTTTCCAAAACTGAGTCAAAGCTGGGAGTGGTGGGATGTTCTGGGTACCATGAAGAACTGGGCCTACTCCACAGCAGCACTGTGAGGATGTGGTGGGACCACAGAAAGAATCATCCCAAATGCAGCAGGAAGTGAGATCCTGGGTCTGGGGCTTCTAGCATCCCTGAAGCAGGCAGAAAACAAGAACAACATTTAGCAGAACTGAAAGGATACATAGACTAGGGGAATCATTATGGAGGAGACACAATCTCAGTATGCTTGAAGGTGAATTTCCTACCAACCCAGTGAAATGGGATCTCAGAATTGAAGTTAAATTTTAAAAAAATGTATTATATCTGGTGTGGCTTCATATCTGGGTTTCCTGACATGGTCCTTTCTACATATTGGGTATGCTATATTATTATCATTATTTTATTATTAATATATTTTAAGTGCAATTTTAAGTGCTTGTTTCACTTTTCTATCAAATGTGCAAATTTTATGAATTGCCATCATTGCACACTCTTTTTTAGTTTTCAAAGAGTACAAAACAGCATTCTTAGTAGGTGGTTAATAAATAGGTGTTTGACTTTAAATGAGTTGAAACAAAAGCATAGAGGCAATGCCGCAGGACCTAGCACAGGCATGTGCTCATGTTTCTGCAGCTGGTAGTCTCTTTTTTATGCATGAACTCAAATTAGGGTTATCTAAGGCAAATTTTTGAAATATCGAAATGCCCTCACCCCAATTCTTGAGCCATTTCCATGGAAACAAATCAGAGCCCCAGAAGCCTCTCTTGTTTTCAGCTGCCTTGCAAAAATATCCTACTACAAGGCGTTGTTGGATGGCTCCTTAAAGAGCTGCTTATATCATGGACATTTTCACTGTCATAGAGAACTCTGAAAGACAGAACTTCAGTGGATTTAAGTTCATAGAAAGAGGTCAGAGAGTGAATGACATGTTCAGGGTCACAAATGTAAGGCAAGATAGAGAGTCTGCTGGCAGCCATGAATGGAGATTGAAGAAAAGGAGAGAAATATAGGGGAAAATAGTATTTTAAAAATTGTCATGCTTCACTCTTAAAGAAAACAGCGCTGATTCTCTCTGATTTGTCCCCCTCTCTCTAACCATTGAGTTGTCTTCTCCTGGAAGAATGTGGAGAGTCATGACTAGTTTCTACTGGAAAACTCTGAAACATAGCTAGCTCATGAGAGATAGCTTCTTTTTTCTTTATTTTTTAAAATACTTTTGATTTTTACTGTTGTTCAAGTAGAGTTTTCTGCCTTTTTCCCTCACCACCCCAGGCTTCCACACCTCCCTCCCCTATTTCCATCCCCCCTTGTTATTGTCCTTTATAGTTGTTCCTATAAACCCTTCACCCTTTCCCCCCATTATCCCCTCCCCTCTCCCTTCTGGTTACTGTCAGCTTGTTCCCAATTTCAATGTCTTTGGTTATATTTTGCTTGCTTGTTTGTTTTGTTGATTAGGTTCCAGATAAAGGTGAGATCATGTGGTATTTGTCTTTCATCACCTGGCTTATTTCACTTAGCATAATGTTCTCCAGTTCTATCTATCTGTCGCAAAGGGTAGGAGCTCCTTCTTTCTCTCTGCTGTATAGAATCCCATTGTGTAAATGTAACATAGTTTTTTAATCCATTCATTTACTGATGGGCGCTTAGGTTGCTTCCAGGACTTGGCTAGTGTAAATTGTGCTTCTATGAACATTGGGGTGCATAGGTTCTTTTGGATTGGTGTTTCAGGGTTCTTAGGATATAATCCCAGAAGTGGAATTGCAGGGTCAAAAGGCAGTTCCATTTTTAGTTTTCTGAGGAAATTCCATATTGCTTTCCATAGTGGTTGTACCAGTCTGCAGTCCCACCAACAGTGCACTAGGGTCCCCTTTTCTCCACAACCTCTCCAATACTTGTTGTTTGTTGCTTTGTTTATAATGGCCAATCTGACTGGTGTGAAGTGGTATCTCATTGTGGTTTTAATCTGCATCTCTCTGATAGCTAGCGATATTGAGCATCTTTTCATATGTTTCTGGACACTCTTTATGTCCTCCTTGGAGAAGTGTCTGTTCAAGTCCTTTGCCAGTTTTTCAATTTGGTTGCTTGTATTCTTAAAGAGATAGCTTTTGAGTGAGTGCTTCCACTGAAAGCACTTCAATATCCAAAGTTAGGATATGCCAGGGCTTTGACCAAAAGTAAGCCATGTGGGGTCCTGCTGGAGAATCACATTAACCCCATAGGGAGAAAGAAAATGAAGAGAGGGGAGAATGGGAAGGGTTTATAGGAACAAATTTAAAGGACACACGGACAAAAACTAGGGGGAGGGTGGTAATGGGAGGGAAGTGGGGAGGGATGCAGGGAAGGCTGGAATGGGAGTAAAAGGGAGAAAACTGTACTTGAAAAATGATTTTTAAAAAAGGAAAAAAAGAAATGATATGATAGCAGCTTAGAAGTTCATTTCTAATTTTCCACAAATTATTTGTATCTTGTATTGGTTGGTAGATACATGTATGCAAGTATATCTTATTAGAATATAATTGTATTTAAAACAGCACAGTCAACCAATTAAATTAAAAAATAGATTAGACCAAAAAAAAAAAAGAAAGAAAATGAAGAGAAAGAGAAGGATAATCCAGGGAAGGGAAGGTGAAAAGGACACACAGGCATAGGACAAATGAATATAGCTGCTTGAGCACTGATGTATACATGTGGAAGTGGAATTCTCTATGCTGCAAGGTGATTACTTAACTTACCTCAAATACAGATAAAACACAGAGGCCCTTTCCTTTAGCACCAAAGAAACTCATGATCTCAAGTTACATATAGTTTCATTATGAATAATAAAACTCTTGGGATTTCCCAAACCAAGTCAACTCTGAGAAGATGCACTCTGCAGAGAGAGCAAGGAACTTCCTCCTTTCTAATACTAAGTTCATCAGATGATTAGTAAGCCCTGCAAAGAAGCATGAATCATGCTTAAAATTTATTTTATAAATGCAGAATATCTTAAAGTGAGTGACAACAATGTCTAAACAACTATGTTTTAGGCATTGTTCAAGGAAAAAATGTCTTTGGTCACATTCTTGCCTGCTTCAGGAAAACTCTGATCCTGCTCTTTAGTAATCCAGTGCAGTCTGCCCTTCCAGGGCCCAGTTCTGGTAACACAATTTGTGTGACGCTCACTCTTTTGCTTCAAGCCCTATTCAAAGAGCTGTCAGACTGTTTTTTTGCTTCAGCATTTGTAACTCAGAGTAAATTGTTTGTATTCTGATTTTGTTTTGAGAACCTAAATCCACTGAAGGAAACTAGAATATTTCACCCTAAAATATGCTTCTTTGACATAAAAATTATTTTGAGCTAAGGACAATTAAGAAACAGCAAATGCAGGGAAAAGCTCTGGTATAAATTCTCCTTTTACTGTATAGAGCCTAGAGAAGGCACCAGAGGAATCTGCAGATTCCTCTATTAGTTTCTTTCTATATATTTACCTTCCCAGTTTGCCCTCTCAAGAAGCCTAAAATTGCTTTCCTGTGTCCTGTAATTTCTCTACAAATTTATTGATTTTTCTGAAGGTTGTATATAAGCTGGAATTCTAAGCTGCCATTTTGAGTTATTTTTCATTTAGTTTTTTCCCATGCAGTGTGCACTGCTCTCATTTAATAAAATGTTTTTCTCTTGTTAATTTATATCTCTGTTAGTGTTCCAGCTGAAGACTAAGATGGGTTTGCCTTCCTTATACCATGAAAGTAGGTTTAGTGTTTTTTTTCCCTCTTAACGTCTAAGCCACTCCATTGGTGTCACCCACATTTACACTCATCACTTAGTTTGATGAGTGCATACCATATCCTTAAGGAATCCGCCCACATAAGGTGAATAATATGGAGACCACAATTAGTGTGCTTTCTATGTCGTATTTCTGAGGGTAATTAAATTAATGGCTATTGGAATTATACACTGAGAATGAGAACTGCAACCTGAAATAAGAATTAGCAAACATTTTTCTTTTTATCACAATGAAACTTAAAATATTTTCACTGATTATATAAATAATACATGCCAGTCATAAAATATTTGAACTACAAAAGGTATAAGAATAAGAAGGAGATGGGAAAACATATTTGCCAATGATACCTCAGACAAGGGTTTAATCTAGAAAATATATAAAGAACTTACATGACTCCACTCTAAGAAGACAAGTAACCCAATTAAAAAATGGGCAAAGGACTTGAACAGACACTTCTCCAAGGAGGACATACAGAAAATCCAAAGACACATGAAACAATGCTCAATATCGCTAGCTATCAGAGAGATGCAGATTAAAACCACAATGAGATACCACTTCACACCAGTCAGAATGGCCATCATAAAGAAATCAACAAACAACAAGTGTTGGAGCAGTTGTGGAGAAAAGGGGACCCTAGTGCACTGTTGGTGGGACTGCAGACTGGTACAACCACTATGGAAAGCAGTATGGAAATTCCTCAGAAAACTAAAAATGGATCTGCCTTTTGACCCTGCAATTCCACTGCTGGGACTATATCCTAAGAACCCTGAAACACCAATACAAAAGAACATTTGCACCCTGATGTTCATAGCAGCACAATTTATAATAGCTAGGTGCTGGAAGCAACCTAAGCGCCCATCAGTAAATGAATGGATCAAAAACTATGGTACATTTACACAATGGAATTCTATGCAGCAGAAAGAAAGAAGGAGCTCCTACCCTTTGCAACAGCATGGATGGAACTGGAAAGTATTATGCTAAGCAAAACAAGCCAGGCAGTGAAAGACAAATACCACATGATATCACCTTTAACAGGAATCTAAACAACAAAACAAAGAAACAAGCAAAATATAACCAAAGACACTGAAATAGAGGACAGACTGACAGTGGCCAGAGGGGAGAGAAGAGGGAATTTCAGGGGGGAATGGGTAGGGTTTACAGGAACAAATTTGGAGGACACATGGACAAAAACTAGGGCTGGGGGGTAATGGTGGGGAAGAGGGGAGGGTTGGGGTGGGCAGGCTGGAATGGGAGTAAGTGGGAGAAAACTGTACTTGAACAATGATTAAAATAAAATTTAAAAAAATTAGTCATTGAGGTATTAAAAATAAAAAAAGAATAAGAAGGAGGAATCAACATATATATTAATAGAATAAAATATCAATAAATATTTCAGTCCCATTAATCACCTTTATAGTCACCATTCCTCTATGCATCTCTTTATGCACTCATAACTAATTTTATATAAGTGAGTTTATGTCCTGCATGCAATATATTTATGGACACCTTCATTTTTCAATACAGCAGGTCTTTTTGTTGTTGTTTGTTAGTTTCTTCATTTGTTTTGTATCCATCCCCCTTCTCTTCTCTCTCCACTGAATAACTCTCTTGATCTCTGGTTGGTTACTCTTCATTAGTAATTGGTATCATAGTCTTCTATATTTTTCCCTCTTGCTCTTATTATAATACATGCATATACATATGTAAGTGGAAAGGAAGTTTATCATAACTTATTCTACAAAATGAAATTATATTACATATATTTCTCTGATTCTCGCTTTTCTCACTTAGTGATCACATCATAGACAGACCTTCAAATCATCAAACATAGATTTAACTTGATCTTTTTTTTTTAAACACCTGCTGACTCTATTCTTTTTCTTTTTAAAGATTTTTTTAATTTATTTATTTTTAGAGAGGGAAGGGAGGGAGGGAGCAAGAGAGAGAGAGAGAGAGGGAGAGAAACATCAATGTGCGGTTGCTGGGGGTGCTGGCCTGCAACCCAGGAATGTACCCTGGCTGGGAATCGAACCTGGGACACTTTGGTTCCCAGCCCGAGCTCAATCCACTGAGCTACGCCAGCCAGGGCTTAACTTGATCTTTAAAATATCTTTATTATATTCCATAGTTTAGGCTTTCCTTATTGATCAGTATAGACTTCAGTTCGTTTTTTGCCTCTACACTAGCAGTAAGGGAATCTTAAGTTTACTCTACTGAGACAGTTTTCTTCTCTCATATTCATATTTGCAAATTTGTTAAAATAATTTTCTGTTTCTTCTCTATATAATTGCCAGTGATTTGAATGAAGCTGTGTAGTTCAGGAACTTTTGGGAGATTGTGGGTCTCTTCAAAAATCTCATAAAACGGATGAAAACTTTCCAGAAAAAAATGTACTGATAGTTTTAAAAGTTGCCTATAATTTTAGTACCCTTAGACCCAGTGAAAAATTCCTAAATTTTAAATGAAAATTCTTCACAATAAAGAACTTTCTATTATTATTGTAAGCACCCCCCAAACTCTGAACATCTTCATTCTGTGGATATGACCTGTAATAGACTGTGGTCAGGTAGCATGCTAAAGGCAGGCAGCTGAGAAGGCAATGTTCATACCTTCTTTGTAGAAGTGCAAGGGACTTCATGAGCCACTGGACAAATGTCCTTTTATATCCTGCCTTGTGAGAGTATGGGGGCTGCTGTGGAAGTGATTGCTCTCTTACATGCAACCTAATTAATAAGTACTTATCATTCACATATCACATAAGACAGCAGAGACAGACAAGGTCAGATGTTCTATTGAGCCAATGCTACCCAATGACACATACAATATCACAGTTGGTATTTAAGCAATATGTAGTTTTAACAATTTTTCTTGTACAGGATAGGTTGGTGGGATTATTAGTTTATATTTAAGAAATTTATAAAGAGGAAAATACAGTCTTCATGGGTCTAAGGTGGCACAGTATTCATGGAAACCACACTAAAGCAACATGTGGGACAAGAAAGAAATCCCTAAAGTCGCCAAGTAAGCACATCAAAATATAGCATCAGGCCAAGCTACATGTGAAGTAAAGGGACCAAAATGCTGAGATGATGGTTAAGACCAGGGTGGGCTTTGAGACAAAGAAGGAAGAACCAGGGAAAGCTTTAGAACTAATGGCCATGCAAATTTTATTGCCAGCTAAATCTTGACAAGTTAACTTAGGCACAAATTAGGGAGAGTGGAACACCTGAGGAAAACCATTTTAAGAAAGTTAACATCACATTCTGCTGCTGACAGCAAAATATCTCACTTCCCCAAAACCCTGTGTCAGAAGATGGCCACATGCAAACAACCATTGGTTGGATTTTAATGAGTCAGCCAAACATTCCTGTAAGACTGGTACCAAAAAGTAAACTCAGATTCCCTGCTATAATCATCCAATGGGAAAATCCACTGCTTGGATATTTCATACTACTGTCTGTTTTACTTACCCTTCTATATTTCTGTGCAGTGACCAAATGTTATAATTTCAGCTGTAAGTTCCCATGTTATCATTGGCACCTGAACAGCAGTGTTTGGCTGGGTTTCAATTATAACAGGAATCCCTTCACATTTCCCTTGTTACTCAAGAGTTCCAGGGCCTGGCTGGCTTTGGCTCCTGCTAGAACCTCTCCTACTCTTCAGCCCTTGGCATATTTGACCCCAGTAACATCTTATTTTGACTTTATTGGGAATTCAGACCAGGAAAGCTCATGAGTTGTAAAACAGGGAAGTTGGAGAAAATGAAAACCTAACATTACTGGGGGCATTCCATATGGCAAGTGAAAGGACAGGTACTATCCACATTATCTCTCTCAAATTCATAATGACTCTAAGATGTTGTTATATTCCCATTTTTCAGATGAGGAACATAGTTAAGGAGATGGAATTTGAGTGTGTTGTGTCCACCTTCGCTAACGCCTTGGGAGGAAGCCTCATGGTGTACTCTCACATCACATCCTAAAGCAGTAATCCTTCTTATCAGACTGAAACAAGAAAGAGCTTTCTTGTTTTGTTTTTCTTTGTTGTTTTTTTAAAAGAAGCTATATCTGGAGCAATTTTGCTTTTAAGATAATTTTTAGTAATATGTATAATATACATACAGAAAAGTATAAAAATTGTAAATGTTAAGTTTACTGAGACACTTTTCTTCTCACATGTGCAGACTTGTTAAAGTAATTTTCTGTTTCTTCTCTGTACCATTGTATTTTAAAGTATTTTTATAAAGTGAATATACTTGTGTAACCATAATTGGTCCATTTTATTTACTTAGTGATTTTTCTTCCAAAGTTTCTTTAATTTTCTGTGGTTATTTTAGGTATTGACTATTATGGAATTTTTTATTAGGGAATGTCTCTTCAGAGAGAAACTAATTCTCAGTTTTCATCAAGAAGGAATTCAGCCATTGTGTAATCAGGGGTTTTTACACCTCCCTCCAAAACAACCATCTTCTTTCTTCACTGACCAAAAAGACCCTAGCTCATTACTATGTAGCAGCCTTGAATATGTTTTATTCCTATCATTACATACATATGTTCAGAGAATCGAAGGAATATATGTGCTCTTTCAACAACTTTTAAACAATTTTTTGACTTTCCTTGATTGATCTTCCAGTCTAAGTCTGCCTGTTTTTCTCATTGGTACTACAGTTCCTACCCCAAGAACTGAAGCTACTGGAAAGGCAGGGCTACTGCTGTTTCATTCACTAATGTCCTCTAGTAACTAATCAGTGCCTGGCAAAGCACTGGTACCTAATAAATACTTGATGAGAGAATAAGTGAGTAAAAAAATCCTCCATTCATATCACCTAAAAATTTTACATTTATTTAACCAATTTTATTAACCTTTCAGGGGTGTCCAACCTATGGCCCATAGGCTGCATATAGCCCAGGATGGTTGTGAATGTGGCCCAACACAAAATCGTAAATTTGCTTAAAACACTGAGATTTTTTTTGTGATTATGTTTCACAAGGTATTTAATGTGTGGCCCAAGACAACCATTCTTCCATTGTAACCCAAAGATGCCAAAATGTTGGACACCCGTTGTAGGGCATCTGATACTCTTCCTCTACTCTGTTCCCCACTCACCACCACCTTTAATCATTTTCTAAGTCCTGTCATCTCTTATATCTATCACCTTAGTTCTTTCCTAGTCCCATTTAGTTCATACATTTATCATTTTATACCTAGAATCTAAACCCCTTCTAATTAGTTTTTTAATTACATTCTCTATGCAAGACTCATTGTTACACTTTCTTTTCCTACATTTTACTTTTCACATAGTATGCATTTTCTGAAAAACTCACTCATAAATTAAAAGGGGTTATCTGAGAATAGGGAGACTGCAAATGGTTTTTACTTCCTGTTTGTACATTTATGTATTTTCCAAATTTTCTAGAATACCTTTTTCTGTGAAAATTCCAACACATTTTTTAAAAAATATAATCTTGCCCTGGCCAAGTGGCTCAATTGGTTGGAGTTGTATCATGTACCAAAAGGTTTCGAGTTTGATCACCAATAGGAGAAATATTGAGTTTGATGTTTGTCTCTCACCTCTCTCTCTCTCTCTCATCAATAAACATATCCTCAGGTGAGCAGTGGGGAAAAAAAGATAAAATCTTCCCAATCCATTAATTCCACAAATATTTATCAACTATGTGTCAGGCATGCTTTTAGGCTTTAGGGACACAGCTCTTATTCTTAAGGAGCTCACAGTGTGATAACAAAGACAGAGAAATGAGCAGATAATTACAATCAACTGAGAAGATATGTTTTGGGTTTGCTGTCCATGGGACTTTACAGGGATCCAACAATAATGGTGCAGCCTTGGAGTCTGGGTTGGTTAAACATACAGGGGGGGCACACACACACCCTTTCCACTGGGTGAGGAAAGACTTCCCAAAGAAAGTCTCAGAGAAGGCTTAAACCAGGTGAGAGTAGAAAGAGGAAGCAGGGAGTGAAGAAGGGGAAGTGACAAAAATGTGCAAAGCCCAAAGGAATAAGAATGGTTGAAACAGAGGGCAGAGAGAGACAGAGAGAGAGAGAGAGAGAGACAGAGACAGAGAGAGAGAGACAGAGAGAGAGAGAGACAGAGTGTGTGTGTGTGTGTGTGTGTGTGTGTGTTGGGAAGGGAGGATTGCTCTAAAGATGGAGCTCCATAGGAAAACAGAGGAGAGGCCTAAATTGTGCTAAGGAGTTTCAATTCAGTCCTAAGGGCAGGAGGAGGCACTGAAGAATTTACACAAAGGGCAAGACATGGTCGAACTTCCATTTAGAAATGTCATTCTGGTCGTTGTATAGAGAATGTATGAGAGAAGGGCTAGGTTGTAGTCCAGTTAATCAAGGTCAGATGTAATCACTACAATCTGACCCCCCTCCTTTTCCAACCTATCTCCAACATTTCTTTTCACAGCCTTTTCTATTTCAACCAATGCTCCCATTCTTTCTATTCCTGTCCCTCTGACCTTGCTGCTGCAGTTACTTTTTGCCTACAGAGACTTCCTCATTCACTCCTCTGATTTCTCCAAATCTGAATCTTCTTCTCTGGATGGATACTCCCAGCTATTGTCTGATCTCCCTTTCTCGCTGCTAGACTATACTGGACTTTCTTTTTTATCTCCTTTTAGTCCCAAATACCTCCACAAAGCTGCACACACAAATCAGAACTCAATATGTGTTTATTTCAACTGATGGTGTTTTAAATATGTGATCCAAGGGGTTTTAATTTCTTAATAGTTGTCCTAGGATGAATGTATCCACTAGTGGTGGGGGTGGCTGGGATTATGTGATTTTCTGTGAGAAAGCTTCAGTCACACATAGGCAAACCCTAAAATTCCTCATGGAGTGCCATTCTATTAGCTTACGAAATTATACCACCCCTTAAAGACTAATTCTTAATGTAAAACAAAGCTTTTATCATTTATGTTTATTTTAATTTCAAATGATCTCAGATCCTTTTTTAGTAATTTTATCCTTTTTTGTCATAATGGGAGGATAACAATGATGAGGAATTGGAATGAAAAATCAGGGGTCTGTTATTGGAGAGGGAAGGTTGATAGTAAGAATGGAAGCCAACAAGTCAGAAGACAAGATCTCGAAACTTCTTAGTGGTATAGGGCTATAGTAGAGGTAACCTTCTAGAGCAGTGGTTCTCAAACTGTGATTCCAGACCAGCAGTAGCAAGCTTGACTAAGAATGTGTTGGAAAGCAAAATTTTGGCTCCTTCTCCAGACCTATTCAATTCAGGAACTCTACAGTGGGGCCCAGCAATTCTGCTTTGGAGGCCACTGGTCAAGAGTTTAAAGGGAGGATTTACAAAGGATTTGCTCTAAAATCTGAGTTTAGTTCCCCCCTTCTACACTCCCTAGAAACAAAGATAAAAATGTATAAAAATCAGGCACTTCTGAGACTTATGAAATGCTACATTAAGGTAGGTTCTACTTAAAACCCCTATTCAAGAAAAGTTACTGAGCACCTATGATATCTGGTAAATACAAAGGTAAGTGATTATTCCTCCCCTAGAGGCCTGCATACATACATGCATGTGTGTCTGTGTTGGGAGTGGAGTGGAAAGTGAGGGAGGTTTTTTGGAAATAGTGAGTCAGCTGGGAGGTGATGTCAAAAAGTAAGAAGGGCCAGCCTGCAGAAGGGCACAAAGATTCCCTTGGCAATACATATTTTGATCCTTAAAGTTATAGTAAAATCTTGCAGTAGTATAACTAATTAAGAATTTGGTTTTTCTTCTGCTTAGCTTCACTTTGACCTCACAACTTGGATGAAGAATGCACATTGGCCTCCTAGTTCCTTATTATCTTAATGAACATGCATTTGTGCTTCTAACTCCATTTTCTGGCCATCTTTCATAGATCTCGCTGAGGCTGCTTTCTCTCTGGTGCTTCCTGAATCTCCCCCACACTTAAAAGACCAATTCTGCTATTGCCCACTATTTCCTCAGGCTAGGCTCATCCTAGGCAAAACTGTTTCTCAGAGTCAACATTTATTGCGCTTGCTTTTCTCCAAACAATGAACTTTGTCCTCAGGAGGTTTCCAAAGATGTATGAGATACCTGTCCTCAAAAAACTTACAACCTAGCTAAGGACATAAGACCTCAATTAAAAAAAAACTAACAAATATAGTCTGTCAATGGCTTATCAAAAAATTGTGTGATACTTAAACACTGTAGAAGAACAGGGATCCATCAGCTGTGGACCAATTAAAATTCAACTTACAGCCTGTTATTGTACAGCCTGTGAGTTAAGATGTTTTCTTTTTTTTAAATGGTCAAAAAACTTAAAAATAATACATTGAGACACATGAAAACTATATAAAATTTAAATTTGAGTGTTTATAAAGTTTTATTGGAAAACATGACATTATTTAAGTGTGTTTGTCTATAGGTGATTTCTCATTACAACGGTAGAATTAAGAATGTAATTGTGACAGAGACCATATAGCCTACAAAGTCTAACATATTTATGTTCCAGCCCTTTACAGATAAAGTTTTCTGACCCCTACTGTAGGACAGGGGTTTCCAAATTAGTTTACAAGGAAAATAATACATAGAAAAGAAAACCTTACTTAATCATTATTACCACTATCTTCTTATTTTTCATTCCCCCCCTTTCCCAGCTTACCAAGTCTTCAAGAAATGCTAGGGCTCCAAGTAGAAAAACACCACTATAGTAGTTGAAAGCAGGTAGAGATCTTTTGAAGCAGTTAAGCAAGCTTTCTTTGGGAAAAAAAATGAGCATTGAGCTAGGCTTTGAGAATTGGTTAAAAACAAGAAAGGAGAGTACCAAAATAAAGTTTTCAGAGAGTTAAATATATAATTCATATAAGAATGTATTCAATTAATTAATGAGAGAATCAGAAGAATAGCAAAGTGAGTCCAAAGAATATTTGAGAAACTAAGTATGTATAGACATTTGCAAAAAATGTTAGAATAAGTTTAGGTTAGGAACAAAATTGGTTAATATCTTACAAGACAATAAAACCATAACTGTTGGGTTATCTTTTCTACTGAACAGAAATCATTGATGTCACAAATAGGTAAAATATTATAAATTATCATGTAGTTCTTTAAGTGTACACTTTTAATCAATAATAAGTAACAAGCCAAATAAAAATATATTCTACTATTGATTAATCCTTGGGTTGGCCAATTAAACAATGCTCTGATAGGACATTGAAAGGACATGCCTTTTTTTTCTTTTTCTAAGTTATAAGTTTTCTCTACTCTTTTTTTAAAGGAGATAAAAGAGAGTTATTCTCTAGATTTTATTCCCAGAAAACACTGAGAGGTGCCAGGGAGAAGAAAAGTTTCCTTTTTTCCCCTCCTTGTTCTTCTAGCTGGTTTACTAATCAAATTGACATGAGACAGATTAACAGAAGAAAATAACCAAATTGATTGTGTATGTACATATGGGGGTTCCATAGTAATATGGGATCCTAGGGCTTTAGACTTATAAGCCATCTTGTGCTAAGGAGAGGGGGTAGAGCTTGAGGGGAGTGGTTTGGACTTCAAGAGAAAGGTAGATGAGAACAAGAAAACATTTGGTAAATAAATTCTTGCCAGGCCACCTGGCAACAATGGGACACAGGGAGAAATCTAACAGGTTTTCCTAGGTTCCTCCCTGTCTGCCATACTTAGTTCATATTATGCTAAGGTGATGTCCCTTGCTGGAGCAGGGTATTTTTTTATATGAATTATTTTAGTCAGGTAAGGGGAAAGTAAAATGCTCTTCTTGAGTCTACTGTTTCCTAAAACTAATTAGCTCACAGCTCTGGCCAGGTGGCCCAGTTGGTTGCAGCATCCTCCTATACACCAAAAGGTTGCAGGTTGGAATCCCATTCAGGGCACATACCTAGGTTGCAGTTTTGAGGGGGGCACGTGGGAGAGGCAACCAATCAGTGTTTCTCTCTCACATTGATGTTTCTCTCTCTTAAATCAATAAACATATCCTCAGGTGAGGGTTAAAAATATTTAAAAATCATCAATTTATAATAATCAACATCCCAAAAGAGGCATGTTTTGAGATGACAAAACTACTCTCCCTCACAGGCAAGAAGATATGTGGGTTGATGGGTCTATTTTGTAGGCAGAGCATTGAAAATCATCAACCAAAGATACCTGGGAGAGGCAGGAGTGGGAGTGAAGGTGAGGCATTTATACTGTATATTTAAAATATATTTTCTTGATTATGCTATTACAGTTGTCCCACTCTTTTCTCACCGTTACTCCCCTCTTCCCTGTATCCCCCTTCCCACCATCATTCTCTCACCTTAGATCATGTCCATGGGTCATACATATAAGTTGTTTGGCTTCTCTATTTTCCGTACTGTTAACCTCCCTGTCATTTTGTACCTACCATTTATGCTTCTTATTCCCTGGGCCTTCCCCCCACATTCTCCCCTTCCCTCTCCCCATTGATAACCCTCCATGTGATCGCCATTTCTGTGAACCTGTTCCTGTTCTAGTTGTTTGCTTAGATCATTTTTGTTTTTGTTTTTGTTTTTAGGTTCTGTTGTTGATAGTTGTGAGTTTGTTGTCATTTTACTGTTTGTATTTTTGATCTTCTTCATTTTCTCAGGTAAGTCCCTTTAACATTTCATATAATAAGAGCTTGGTGATGAGGAACTCCTTTAACTTGACTTTATCTGGGAAGCACTTTATCTGCTCTTCCATTCTAAATGATAGCTTTACTGGATAAAATAATCTTGAATATAGGTCCTTGACTTTCATGACTTCAAATATTTCCTTCCAGCCCCTTCTTGCCTGCAAGGTTTCTCCTGAGAAATCAGCTGAGAGTCTTATGGGAACTCCTTTGTAGGTAACCCTTTCCTTTTCTCTTGCAGCTTTTAAGATTCTCTCCTTCTCTTTAATCTTGGGTAATGTAGTTGTGATGTGCCTTGCTGTGTGCTTCCTTGGGTCCAAGTTCTTTGGGACTCTCTGAGCTTCCTAGACTTCCTGGAAGTCTATTTACTTTGCCAGATTAGGGAAGTTCTTCATTATGTTTTAAAATAAGTTTTCAATTTCTTGCTCTTCTTCTTCTCCTTCTGACACCCCTATGATTCAGACACTGGAGTGTTTAAAGCTGTCCCAAAGGTTCCTAAACCTCTCCTAATTTTTTTGAATTCTTGTTCTTCGTTCTGTTCTGGTTGAATGTTTATTTCTTCCTTCTGGTCCAAAGCACTGATTTGAGTCCTGGCTTCCTTCCCTTCACTCTTGGTTCCCTGTACATTTTCCTTTATTTCACTTTTCATAGTCTTAACTGTCTCCTCTATTTTGCAACTACATTCAATCATTTCTGTGAGCATCCTGATTACCAGTGTTTTTAAAAAATATTTTATTTATTTATCTTTAGAGAAAGGGAGGGAGAAAGAGAGGGAGAGAAACATCAATGTGTGGTTGTCTCTCACACGCCGCCAACAGGGGACCTGGCCATAACCCAGGCATATGCCCTGACTGGAAATCAAACCAGTGATTCTTTGGTTCACAGGCCAGCACTCAGTCCAGTGAGCCAGGGTCTGATTGGTAAACACAGAGCCTGATTACCAGTGTTTTGAGCTCAGCATCTCATAGGTTGGCTATCTCTGCATTGCTTAGTTGTATTTTTTTCTGGAGCTTTGATCCATTCTTTCCCTTGGGCCATTTTTTTTTGTCTTGGTGCACCTGTTATGTAGTACAGGGTCGAAGCCTTAGGCATTCCTCAGAGTGGGGCAACACATGTGGCTGCATTGTGGCACTGTATGTTGGGAGCACATAGAGGGAACAATGCCACTTGTTCAGCTCTCGGCTGGCTTTCAGTCACTTCCCCTGCTACCCACAAGCAAATTGGCCCCTTCTGGTGCTGATTCCTGGGTAGGTGGTTTTGTGTATGTTCTAGGACCCTATAGGTCTTTCCAATGAACTCTACCGTGAGGCTGGGAGTTTCCCCTGCCATCTCAACTCCCACAGGTTTTTTTCAGTCAGAGGTTTTGAGGCTTTATTTCCCTGAGCTGGAACCTTGGGTTGCCTGGTCCGTCTCACTGTTCAGTTGTTCCTCCTGGTTTATCCACATGCAAAGGTGGGACCTCCTGGCCTGCCAGCCACTACCTCACCTGGTCCTCCAGGCGCCACCTTGCCACAAGTCCTCTCCACCCTGGCTGCCTGTTTCTGGCCCTCCTACTTGTCTGGATGAATATTCTTCTTTAACTCCTTGGTTGTCAGATTTCCATACAGTTCGATTTTCTGGCAGTTCACATTATTTTTGGTTTTTAAATTTGTTGTTTTGTTGATTGTGCAAGGAGGCAAAGTGTATCTATCTAGCCTCCATATTGGCTGGATGTCACCTGTTTATACTGTATTTTTAAACAGCTGCCCTTATTTGTCAGGTTTCTAACATACACTATTTATTTGCATTTCTCAATCAGCAGTCCTCCAATTTTCAATAGAAATATTTTCAGTTTACTGCTTGAAAGACATAAATGGGAATGTGCACAAAAATGCTAAAGAACCAGAGAAATAAAAAAGTGAATTAATTTTTCCCAATCTTATCAATAGAAAAGCATTTTATTATTGTTTTTATTTGCATATTTCTTTTTTTAAGATTTTAAAAAAGATTTTATTTATGTATTTTTAGAGAGGGAAGGGAGGGAGAAAGAGAGAGAGAGAGAAACATCAATGTGTGGTTGCTGGAAGCCGTTGCCTGCAACCCAGGCATGTGCCCTGACTGGGAATCGAACATGCGACACTTTGGTTCACAGCCCGTGCTCAATCCACTGAGCTATGCCAGCCAGGGCTTATTTGCAGATTTCTGACTACTAGTGAGATTCAGCGTCTTTGCATACATGCTTTTTTTTAATTCTCTGCTTGTATTTTTAGTTTTTATATGTCAATTTTTCTATTGACTTACTTTCTATCATATCAATCTGTAAAAGCTCTTTTATATTTATAAAGGAAATTGACCCTTCATTATAGTCACTGTAAATATTTTCCCCCAGTAGTTACTTTACTTTATTTATGGTGTCTTTTACCATAATAAACATTAAAAAAATTTTATGTGATCATATCTGTTTATCATTTCTCTTTTGGCTTTTAGGCTTCCTATGTTGCTTAAGCTTGTCTTTGTACTCTTAAAGTTATAGGTATAGTCTCCTAAATTTTCTTCAAACATCTTTAATAATTTTTTACATTTGGATCTTTAATCAATCCAGAATTTAATTTTATAAATAGTGTGACAAAGAAGTTAATGCTTTTCTTCTCATAGCCAATTAATTATCCCAGTGCTATTTTTGAAATTCACTGTCAAGTCCCAAATAGAATTAAAATGATACTTTTGTCATGTACCAAATTTCCTTCTACACTTGGCTCTTTCTCTTAACTTTCATTCTTTTTTAAAGATTAATTTCTGAAGTCTTGTTAAAACCTCTCATTGACTGCAAGCCAAAGTTGTTCCAGTTCCTGTAACTGTGTATATGATTCAGCTGCTTACAGTTGTCTAGACACGTTCACTGGAAATAAGCTGTGGTGTTCCCCAAAGCCCTGGGAACTTCTACATAGGTGTGCAGTTGCCTTTCAGGATAATGTTGGTGTGGTTTTCCTTCTCACAACATCTTTAAGTGGCTCTTTCTACAGCCTAATTCTTTCTAAATATGCTTTAATTAACCAGTAAGATTTTTTTTAAAAAGTACATAAAACATCAAAATTATGTTTGTGGCTATCAGAGAGGGTAATTTCAACATGAAAACTGAGCAGGAACACACTCATTAATACAACACTCATTCAACATTGAACACCTATTATGTGATAGGTACATTCTAGACACTGAATATATAACAGTAAGTAAAACAGACAAAAATCCTTACCCTTATGGGGAGATCTGGAGGAGAGGGATACTACACATTTAAAAATTCTTCTTAAATAGTTTATTTTTAATTGAGGTATATCATATATAGTCAAATATATAGATCTTAAGCATACAGGTTAAAATTTTACATATGCAATGTATATACTATGTAACTGCTACTGAGATAAAGATAGAATATTTCTAGCTTCCCAGACTTCTTTGTTCTCCCTCCCTCCTTCAAAGTTAACTATTATCTTGATTATTATCAATATGTATTAGTTTGGCTAATGTTTGAACTTTAAATAGAGTCATAGTATGTACTATCTTGTGTCTAACTTCTTTCATTCAAAATTTTGTCTGTGAGATTCATCATGTTGCGGCATATAGCTGAAATTTATTCTTTATGTTGTAGGGCATCACATATAAATATAACACAATTTTTAAATTCATTCTCCTCGATATTTCATTATTTCTAGTTTTTGGATATTGGGAATAAATTATGAACATTCTTATTCATGTATATGGATGATCATATCATTCATTTCATTTCTATGAAGTCAGAAGTGAATTAGTTGGGTCAATATAAAATAGAGACTACTCAAAAGATCAATAAGCACATGAGAAAGATCCTAGTCAGGAAATGTGCATTAACACTAGCATGAAATACCAGTACACCAGGCTACCACATGGCTAAGATTAAAATGACAGTTTGAAAGCTTGGCAGGAATTTGGAATAGATTGAAATATCACACATGGCTGATAGCAGTAGAAAATTGGCCATACCTTATTAAAGTTAATATAAGCATATCTTGCAGGTGAGTAATAAACAAATATGTTTGTTTAAAAATATAGTATGTTAGAGGTCTAAGTACTATGAAAAAATAAAGCAGTGGAGAAGAATAGAGAGGATGTGAAAATGTTTTGCAATTTGCAGTTATTCGGCATTTGCCGTGTGCCAAGTCTCACGTAAGTAACTGGGTATGGAATAAAATGAAGCATCTTCCCTTAAAGAGTTCCCAAAGGAAGAAGGCTATGTAACCAACTAACTGTAGGATACAGTGAGTGCTCTAATCTCTTCTAGGTAGATGCTTTGTGAAGGACCATTACAAAGGATTGGAAAATTCTGACTAGGTGAGTACAATCAGCTCTGAAACTGAGCAATGGAACACCCGTGAAAGAAGACAGAGATCTGAAGTGAAAACCAAAGACCTAAAGCCAGAGAAAACAGCTGAGTCCAAGGAACTGAACTATGAGGGACAGTATATCTTAACAGTTAAGAACTCAGACTGGATTTCAACTGCTTAGTTTCAAATCCTGACTCTGCAACTTACTAGCTGTGTGACCTTGAGTACATCCCTCAACGTCTAGGGCCTGTTTCCTCCTCTGTATAATGCAGTATCCTGTTCACTGGGCTGTTGCGAGAAGTACATGAGTTAATTAATATCCGTGAAGCACACAGATGTTAGGAAAGGCATTATTATGACTGTGGGGATGAATGTTTACTTGGGTTACACAGTGTGCTCCTTATAAAAATTCAGCTTTACAGGCACATAGTATAATTTTAAAAGGTGACAAATTCTATGTTAAAAATGGGAATAACAGAAGCAGTAAGTATGCAGCAAGACCAGGTTACTCTCAACAATAAGGACATTTTGTTTTCAATCTTAAATTGTCTCTGTTAGTTTGATTCTAGATGGGTCAGCTCATGGGATTTCAGTCTTGTTTGTGTTGCCCAACTAAAGGGGTTTGTTTGCCTGTGCACATCAAACCCAATCAAATATGAATAGGAATTTACAGCCAAGAAAGTAGGGTTTATTTTGAAGGAAATGGTGCCAAACCCAGAAGCATAGGTGAGTTATTGTGCAAAAGCTGGCTCCCCAATGGCTTCTAGGGAATGGGTTACATGGGAAAAAATCACTTATAATGGTGACTAAGTGATTTAGGGTTGTGATTAGGGTCATGGCTCTATTGATTGGTTGGAGCTAGAGGAGGAGGTCATTGATCCCCCTCTGGTCCTAAGGTGAGCCCTGGAGTCACTCCTTCTAGTTTTGCAAGGGTGTGGTCTGTGGGGTCCTTCAGTTTTCCTGGGTCTGGAGCTGAAACACAATTTAGGCCTAGATGTTATCCGTAGTCTGGCTGAAATTCTGCCTCTGTGGTCAAGAACCCCCTGGCTTTGTTCCCAAGACTATTTGATGCTGACCAGTGTTGAGCACTCATTGTTCCGAGGCTTTACAGATTAAGGGAGTGAAGGGATAAGGGAGAGGGAGGTGGGTGAGTCAGGGTGCTGGATGAGGCCAATTTTAATTAAAAGGGAAAAAAGAGAGAAAGGTCACATTAAAGAAATAAAGTTTCTGCATGATTATGTTTGTGGTTTTCATTTTTTGTTGTTGTTGACATCTAAAAATATCTGGAAAGTGACCCAAAAACTGGTGATGAAGGGAAGCTGAGGCTCAGATAGCTCAATTTAGATGCTAAGAGTTTTCTTCTGTTCTGGTTTGTTTTTTAATACAAGTTGAAATATTTCAAGGGAATTACAATGATCCTATTGCAGTGTGTAACCCCTTAGTTATAGTCAATAATATTTGGGAGCTAATAGAGATTCAGTCCATTACTCCAAAGAAAGTAGTATTAGTCATTTACGCATAGATCTGGAATACTGAGATGAAAAAGAGGAGTTCTGAAAGTGTGGTCCCCAGAGCAGCAACACTACCATCACTTGAAAATTTCTTATAATGTTAATACTCCAGTGACCCTACACCCCAGGCTTCAGAAACTCTGGGGACGGGGCCCAATGATTTGTGTTTTAATAAATCCTCTGGCTTCTTCTGATGCAAGTTAATTTTGAGAACCATTGGTGCAAAGTAGTCCTTTTATGTTTTTATCCAGTCAGCTTTCTGTCTGAATGGAATCTACTTCAGAAGAGAAGGCATCAGATCCCTTCCATCTCTTAGGTATTGTTCTCCTCTTGCCCTCCTTCTTACCCTATCTGGTCAGTTCTCCCACTCTACTGGAAATAAAGTGTCAAATCCTTCTAGCTTTAGGTCCTCTTCAGATGAAGAATTTACAAGATAAAGAAAACTTTCTCTTGCTAATCTTGACTTTATCTCAAGTTAAAACTGGAATAATATTATGATACAAAACAAACAAAAAATTCACCCTCCCAAAAGGAAAAAAATGGAGAAGTAAATCAGTCCTTTCACAAAAGTTTATGGCTCAAATAGCCCTAAATCATATGCCAGCTTCTATAATGTAAAAGTGAGTATCAGTCTTTGGGTCTTGTTACATAGCAGCAGAAATGCATTCTAAAGCTTTATTTATGCAAAATTTGAGTTGTGTAAGGCCTTTCAGAATTGAGTAACTAAGGAGCCAAAGAGTAAGCCTTCTGTTAGGCATACCTAAAGGGAAGAGAGAAGAGAAGGACTCCTAGGCTGATCTCAAAGCCATACTCTTTACACTGACCAGTGTGGCTCAGCTGGTTGGGCATTATCCCACAGAGCAAAAGGTTGTGTTAGATTCCTGGTCAAGGCACACGCCTGGGTTGCAGGTTTGGTCGCCACTTAGGGCATGTACCACTTAAGAGAGTCTACCACTTAAAAGAGGCAAGTAATCGATTTCTCTCTCTCTCTTTCTCCCTCCTTTCCCCTCTTTCTAAAAATAAATACAGACAGAAAACTGTACTTGAACAATTAAAATTAAATTAAATTAAAAATAAATACATAAAGTCTTTTTTTTAAAAAAAAACACTCTTTAGGAGCTACTTACACTTTACTGAGTAATTTTCCTTTCTTCCTTCTTCCTTCCTCCCTCCCTTCTTCCCTTTCTCCCTTCCTTCCTTCTTTTCTTTCTTTCTTTTTTATTATTGTTGTTTAGTTACAGTTGTCCCACCTTTTCCTCGTTACTCTCCCATATCCCGCCACACTCAATCCCCACTCCATTGTCCATGCCCATGAGTCCTGTATTCATGTTCCTGACTTGCCTCTCCCCCTTCTTTCCCTAATTATCCCCCTCACTCATCCCCCCCATCACTGTCAGTTTGTTCTTTATTTCCAGTTTGTCTCCAGTTCTATTTTGCTTGTTTGTTTGTTTTGTTGAGTAGGTTCCACTTATAAGTGAGATCATATTGTATGTCTTTTACCACCTGGCTTACTTCACTTAGCATAATATTCTCCAGTCCCATCATGCTGTTGTAAAGTGTAGGAGTTCCGTCTTTCTTCCTGCTGCATAGTATTCCATTGAGTAAATGTACCATACTTTTTAATCCACTCATTTATTGATGGGCACCTAGGCTGCTTCCAGCACTTGGTTATTATAAATAATGCCTCTATAAACATTGGGGTGCACAGGTTCTTTTGGATTGGTGTTTCAGGATTCTTAGGATATAATCCCAGCAGTGGGATCACTGGATCAAAAAGGAGTTCCATCTTTAGTTTTCTGAGGAAATTCTATACTGTTTTCCACAGTGGCTCCACCAGTCTGCAATGCCACCAACAGTGCACTAGAGTTCCCTTTTCTCCACATCCTCACTAGCACTTCTTGTTTGTTGATTTGTTTATAATGGCCATTCTGACTGGTGTGAAGTGGTATCTTGTGGTTTTAGTTTATATCTCTCAAATGGTTAGTGATGCTGACTATCTTTTCACATGTCTCTGGGCTTTCTGTATGTCCTCCCGGAGAAACATCTGTTCAAGTCCTTTGCCCACTTTTTTAATTGGATTCTTTGTCTTCCTGATGTAGAGTCATGTGAGTTCTTTACATAATTTGAACATCAAACCCTTGTCCAAGCTGTCATCGACAAATATATTTTTTCATGTGTTTGGTTCCCTTTTCATTTTGTTGACGTTTTCTTTAGCTGTGCAGAAGCTTTTTAATTTGATGTAGTACCATTTGTTTATTCTTTCCTTTATGTTCCTTGCCCTAGGGGATGTATCAGTGAAAATATTATTGCATGGGATATTTGAAATTTTCCTGCCTATGTTCTTCTCTAGGAGTTTTATAGTGTCACATCTTATATTTAAGTATTTTATGCTTCTTGAGTTTATTTTGGTGTATGGTATAAGTTGGTGGTCTAGTTTCTTTTTTTTTTTTTTTTTTGCATGTACGTGTCCAGATCTCCCAACATCATTTATTGAATAGGCTATTTTCACTCCATTTTATGCTTCTGTCCCTTTTCTTGAATATTAATTGACCATAGAGACATGGGTTTATTTCTGGGCTCTCTATTCTGTTCCATTGGTCTATGTGTCTATTCTTATGCCAGTACCAGGCTGTTTTGATTAGAATGACCTTGTAATACAGTTTGATATCAGCTATTGTGATTATGATATCTCCTACTTTGTTCTTCTTTCTCAAAAGTGCTGAGGCTATTTAGGGTCATTTTTTTGTTCCATGTGAATTTTTGAAATATTTGTTCTATACCTGTGAAATATGTCATTGGTATTTTTATAAGGATTGTGTTGAATCCATAGTTTGCTCTGGGTAGTATGAACATTTTAATGATGTTAATTCTTCCACTCTATGAACACAAAATATGCTCCCACTTATTTGTGTCTTCTTTAATTTCTTTCTTCAGTGTTCTGTAGTTTTCTGAGTATAGGTCTCTTACCTCCTTGGTTAAGTTTATTCCTAAGTATTTAATTTTTCTTGTTGCTATAGTACATGGAATTTTTTCCCAATCTGTTTCTGATATTTCATTGTTAGTATACAAAAATGCTTTCAATTTCTGAATGTTGACTTTGTATCTCACCATTTTGCAAAATTCATTTATTAGGTCAAGTAATTTTATGGTGGAGCGTTTATAGCGTTTTCTATGTATGCTGTCATGTTATCTGCAAACAATGACAGTTTTACTTCCTCTTATCCAATTTGGGTGCCTTTTATTTCTTTTTCTTATCTGATCACTGTGGCCAGAACTTCCAACACTATGTGAAATAGAAGTGGTAAAAGCAGACAACCTTGTCTTGTGCCGAGTCTTAGGGGGAAAGCCTTTCGTTTTTGCCCATTGAGTATGTATGATGTTAGCTGTAGGTTTCTCATATATAGCCTTTATTATGTTGAGGCATGCTCCCTCTACTTCCACTTTGCTGAGTGCTCTTATCATAAAAGGGTATACTTTATCAAATGCTTTTTCCACATCTATTGATATAATCATGTGGTATTTGTCTTTCATATTGTTCATGTGATTTATTACATTTATTGGTTTGCATATTTTGTACCATCCTTGCATCCCCAGAACAATCATGGTGTATGATCTTGTTAATGTATTGCTGGATTCAGTTTGCCAATATTTTGTTAAAGACTTTAGCATCTATGTTCATCAGCCATATTGGCCTATAGCTTTCTTTCTTTGTTATGTCTTTATCTGTTTTTGGAATTAGGCTAATACTGGCTTCATGAAAACAGTTTGGGAGTCTCTTCTCTTCTTGGATTTTCTGGAAGAGTTTGAAAAGTATTGGGATTAGTGCTTCCGTAACTGTTTGGTAAAATTCTCCTGTGAAGCTGTCCAGTCCATGGCTTTTGTGTGCCAGGAGCTTTTGGATTACTGCTTCAATTTCATTAGCTGTTATCCATCTATTCAGGCTTTCTACTGCTTCTTGACTCAGTTTTAGAAGATTATATGTTTCTAGAAATTTGTCCATTTTATCCAGGTTTTCAAATTTCTTGGCATATAGTTGTTTGTAGTAATTTCTTATGATTCTTTGTATTCCTGTGGTATTGGTTATAATTCTTTCCTTCCTTCCTTCCTTCCTTCCTTCCTTCCTTCCTTCCTTCCTTCCTTCCTTCCTTCCTTTCCTCCCTCCCTCCCTTTCTCTCTCTCTCTCCATCAAGTTTATTACAAAATTTAGGAGAACACCCACAAACATGGGAGCTCAGAACAACAG